>NC_069505.1:195522218-195639718 GCF_027579735.1 Bombina bombina | reverse complement strand
TTACATATACAGTAGTCTATATTGATTCACATGAGTCAGCACATGTATAGTCTTTCACATATACAGTAGTCTATATTGATCACAGGAGTCAGTACATGTATAGTCTTTCACATATATAATAGTCTCTATTGATTCACCGGAGTCAGTGCATGTATAGTCTTTCACATATACAATAGCCTCTAATGATTCACAGGATTCAGCACATGTATAGTCTTTCACATATACAGTTGTCTCTATTGATTCACAGGAGTCAGCACATGTATAGTCTTTCACATATACAGTAGTCTCTATTGATTCACATGAGTCAGCACATGTATAGTCTTTCACATATACAATAGTCTCTATTGATTCACAGGAGTCAGCACATGTATAGTCTTTCACATATACAGTAGTCTATATTGATCACAGGAGTCAGTGCATGCATAGTCTTTCACATATACAGTTGTCTCTATTGATTCACAGGAGTCAGTGCATGTATAGTCTTTCACATATACAATAGTCTCTAATGATTCACAGGAGTCAGTTCATGTATAGTCTTTCACATATACAGTTGTCTCTATTGATTCACAGGAGTCAGCACATGTATAGTCTTTCACATATACAGTTGTCTCTATTGATTCACATGAGTCAGCACATGTATAGTCTTTCACATATACAGTTGTCTCTATTGATTCACAGGAGTCAGCACATGTATAGTCTTTCACATATACAGTTGTCTCTATTGATTCACAGGAGTCAGCACATGTATAGTCTTTCACATATACAGTAGTCTCTATTGATTCACAGGAGTCAGTGCATGTATAGTCTTTCACATATACAGTTGTCTCTAATGATTCACAGGAGTCAGTGCATGTATAATCTTTCACATATACAATAGCCTCTAATGATTCACAGGAGTCAGCACATGTATAGTCTTTCACATATACAATAGTCTCTATTGATTCACAGGAGTCAGCACATGTACAGTCTTTCACATATACAGTTGTCTCTATTGATTCACAGGAGTCAGCACATGTACAGTCTTTCACATATACAGTAGTCTCTATTGATTCACAGGAGTCAGTGCATGTATAGTCTTTCACATATACAGTAGTCTCTATTGATTCACAGGAGTCAGCACATGTATAGTCTTTCACATATACAGTTGTCTCTATTGATTCACAGGAGTCAGCACATGTATAGTCTTTCACATATACAGTTGTCTCTATTGATTCACATGAGTCAGCACATGTATAGTCTTTCACATATACAGTTGTCTCTATTGATTCACAGGAGTCAGCACATGTACAGTCTTTCACATATACAGTTGTCTCTATTGATTCACAGGAGTCAGTGCATGTATAGTCTTTCACATATACAGTTGTCTCTATTGATTCACAGGAGTCAGCACATGTACAGTCTTTCACATATACAGTTGTCTCTATTGATTCACAGGAGTCAGTGCATGTATAGTCTTTCACATATACAGTTGTCTCTATTGATTCACAGGAGTCAGCGCATGTATAGTCTTTCACATATACAGTTGTCTCTATTGATTCACAGGAGTCAGCACATGTATAGTCTTTCACATATACAGTAGTCTCTATTGATTCACAGGAGTCAGCACATGTATAGTCTTTCACATATACAGTAGTCTATATTGATTCACAGGAGTCAGCACATGTATAGTCTTTCACATATACAGTTGTCTCTATTGATTCACAGGAGTCAGTGCATGTATAGTCTTTCACATATACAGTAGTCTCTATTGATTCACAGGAGTCAGCACATGTATAGTCTTTCACATATACAGTTGTCTCTATTGATTCACAGGAGTCAGCACATGTACAGTCTTTCACATATACAGTTGTCTATTGATTCACAGGAGTCAGTGCATGTATAGTCTTTCACATATACAGTAGTCTCTATTGATTCACAGGAGTCAGTGCATGTATAGTCTTTCACATATACAGTAGTCTCTATTGATTCACATGAGTCAGCACATTTATAGTCTTTCACATATACAGTAGTCTGTATTGATTCACAGGAGTCAGCACATGTATAGTCTTTCACATATACAGTAGTCTCTATTGATTCACAGGAGTCAGCACATGTATAGTCTTTCACATATACAGTTGTCTCTATTGATTCACAGGAGTCAGTGCATGTATAGTCTTTCACATATACAGTTGTCTCTATTGATTCACAGGAGTCAGTGCATGTATAGTCTTTCACATATACAGTAGTCTCTATTGATTCACAGGAGTCAGCACATGTATAGTCTTTCACATATACAGTTGTCTCTATTGATTCACAGGAGTCAGCACATGTATAGTCTTTCACATATACAGTTGTCTCTATTGATTCACATGAGTCAGCACATGTATAGTCTTTCACATATACAGTTGTCTCTATTGATTCACATGAGTCAGCACATGTATAGTCTTTCACATATACAGTAGTCTCTATTGATTCACAGGAGTCAGTGCATGTATAGTCTTTCACATATACAGTAGTGTATATTGATTATACACGCTGATGTACAAATGATCACTTATTAAAGGCATTTTACTAAACACTAAGGGCTAGATTACAAGTGGCACCTTAACAGTTATGTGCTAGCGAAAAGGGGTTTATTGGAAGCTGTGTGCACACCTCGGGTTTACCGCTCGTATTACAAGTTGAAAGTAAATGCGATTTCTTGAGTGCAATTGAAGTTAATGCACATCAGGATAGCGCAACCTCACAAACTACATCAAAAATATATTGAAAAGTACAGTTGCACTCGTAATAACACTATCTAATACAATTATTTAAAAAAATATTGCACAAAAATGTTATGTCTTCAAACAAAATTAAGTAGATGAAAACATGAGAAAGCATATTTATACAATATTCATATGTAACCTCTTAACGACCAATGATGTACAAGGCAGGTCCTACAAAAAACGGTCAATAAAAGACCAAGGACATATGTGATCGCTTCCAGGGTATTGCAGCGATGCCTCGATATTGGTGCATTGTGCAATACCCTCTGGTAAGCAACCGATGCAGAGAGGGGATCCTACACTGCAGAAACTTAAAAAAAAATGATAGAAACATTTTTTATTTTTGTAGTACTTAAGATGGGGGCGACATTTGTGGTGTGGGGGAGGGAAGAGAGCTGTTTGAGAGGGGTCAGGTAGGGATTAGGGGGTGGGATGTGTCAGGTTGGAGAGTAATCTATAGACTAAAGCTAAAATTAACCCTACAAGCTATGTAATTAACCCCTTCACTGCTGGGCATATTACAAGTGTGCTGCGCAGCTGCATTTAGCTGCCTTCTAATTACCAAAAAGCAACACCAAAGCCATATATGTCTGCTATTTCTGAACAAAGGGGATCCCAGAGAAGCATTTACAACCATTTGTACCATAATTGCACAAGCTGTTTCTAACTAATTTCAGTGAGAAACCTAAAGTTTGTGAAAAAAAGTTAGGATTTTTTTTTATTTGATCGCATTTGGCGGTGAAATGGTGGCATGAAATACACCAAAATGGCCCTAGATCAATACTTTGGGTTGTCTACTAAAAAAAAAATATATATAGTGATATTCAGGGATTCCTGAAAGATATCAGTGTTCAAATGTAACTATCGCTAATTATGAAAAAAATGTTTGGAAATAGAAAAGTGCTACTTGTACTTATTGCCCTATAACTTGCAAAAAAAGCAAAGCACATGTAAATATTGGGTATTTCTAAACTCAGGACAAAATTTAGAAACTATTTGGCATGGGTGTTTTTGGTGGTTGTAGATGTGTAACAGATTTTAGGGGTCAAATTTAGAAAAAGTGTTTTTTTCCATTTTTTCATCATATTTTATAAAAAAAATTATAGTACATTATAAGCTATGATGAAAATAATCAATTTTAAGGGGATAAAAATGGTATATAATATGTGTGGGCACAGTAAATGAGTAAGAGGAAAATTACAGCTAAACACAAACACTGCAAAAATCTAAAAATAGCCCTGGTCCCAGACGGTCAACAAATGGAAAAGTGGTCTGGTCACTAAGGGGTTAAGTACATGAAAACATGTAAAATCATATTTATGCAATGTTCATATTTAATAAAGGTTTTAAATATGTATTTGCTGTAAATATTTCACATTCCAATGTTCTGTACATAGCAGAATATGTTCTATGCATTTGTAAATATATATAATGATATATACAGTGTCTGTATATATCTATACCTATATATAATCATCTATATATAGGTATACATATATATTTGTTTTAAATACCTTCAAATATATGTAATAATATGTATTTATAAATAATTAGGACATATTCTGTTATGTAAAGAACATTTGAATATGAAATGTTCATATTTTCATGTTGGGCTTGCGCTAATGAGAATATGTCATGGTGTTTGCGCGAGAGTCTGTTTTTTCAACTTTTTTTTCTCCATTGACTTCTATGGGGGAATGCAAAAACGCAATTGCGATATTCGAATTTCGACTTTTTGCACAATTTGAGTTACCTCTAGAAAAAAAAAAAGTTTTCTTTGAACTTGTCATACCAGTGCAAAAATGAAAATCCTAGCGAAAACGCAAAATATCGCTCCACTTGTAATCTAGCCCTTAGTGTTTTAGTAATATGCATTTAATAAATGATCATCTGTACACCAGTATTTAGTGTTTAGTAATATGCATTTAATAAGTGATCATCTGTACACCAGTATGTATTTAGTGTTTAGTAATATGCATTTAATAAGTGCTCATCTGTACACCAGTATGTATTTAGTGTTTAGTAATATACATTTAATAATGCATTATTTAGTTATATGCATTTAATAAGTATTCATCTGTACACCATTATGTATTTAGTGTTTAGTAATATGCATTTAATAAGTGATCATCTGTACACCAGTATGTATTTAGTTATATGCATTTAATAAGTGCTCGTCATCTGTACACCAGTATTTAGTGTTTAGTAATATGCATTTAATAAGTGATAATCTGTACACCAGTATGTATTTAGTGTTTAGTAATATGCATTTAATAAGTGCTCATCTGTACACCAGTATGTATTTAGTGTTTAGTAATATGCATTTAATAAGTGATCATCTGTACACCAGTATTTAGTGTTTAGTAATATGCATTTAATAAGTGATCATCTGTACACCAGTATTTAGTGTTTAGTAATATGCATTTAATAAGTGATCATCTGTACACCAGTATGTATTTAGTGTTTAGTAATATGCATTTAATAAGTGATCATCTGTACACCAGTATTTAGTGTTTAGTAATATGCATTTAATAAGTGATCATCTGTACACCAGTATGTATTTAGTGTTTAGTAATATGCATTTAATAAGTGATCATCTGTACACCAGTATTTAGTGTTTAGTAATATGCATTTAATAAGTGATCATCTGTACACCAGTATGTATTTAGTAATATGCATTTAATAAGTGATCATCTGTACACCAGTATGTATTTAGTAATATGCATTTAATAAGTGATCATCTGTACACCAGTATGTATTTAGTAATATGCATTTAATAAGTGATCATCTGTACACCAGTATGTATTTAGTGTTTAGTAATATGCATTTAATAAGTGATCATCTGTACACCAGTATGTATTTAGTAATATGCATTTAATAAGTGATCATCTGTACACCAGTATGTATTTAGTAATATGCATTTAATAAGTGATCATCTGTACACCAGTATGTATTTAGTGTTTAGTAATATGCATTTAATAAGTGATCATCTGTACACCAGTATGTATTTAGTAATATGCATTTAATAAGTGATCATCTGTACACCAGTATGTATTTAGTAATATGCATTTAATAAGTGATCATCTGTACACCAGTATGTATTTAGTGTTTAGTAATATGCATTTAATAAGTGATCATCTGTACACCAGTATTTAGTGTTTAGTAATATGCATTTAATAAGTGATCATCTGTACACCAGTATTTAGTGTTTAGTAAATATGCATTTAATAAGTGCTCATCTGTATACCAGTATTTAGTGTTTAGTAATATGCATTTAATAAGTGCTCATCTGTACACCAGTATGTATTTAGTGTTTAGTAATATGCATTTAATAAGTGCTCATATGTACACAAGTATATATTTAGTGTTTAGTAATATGCATTTAATAAGTACTCATCTGTACACCAGTATGTATTTAGTGTTTTGTAATATGCATTTAATAAGTGCTCATCTGTACACCAGTATGTATTTAGTGTTTAGTAATATGCATTTAATATGTGATCATCTGTACACCAGTATGTATTTAGTAATAGGCATTTAATAAGTAATCATCTGTACATCAGTATGTATTTAGTTATATGCATTTAATAAATGCTCATCTGTACACCAGTATTTAGTGTTTAGTAATATTCATTTAATAAGTGATCATCTGTACACCAGTATGTATTTAGTGTTTAGTAATATGCATTTAATAAGTGCTCATCTGTACACCAGTATGTATTTAGTAATATGCATTTAATAAGTGATCATCTGTACACCAGTATTTAGTTATATTCATTTAATAAGTGTTCATCTGTACACTAGTATTTAGTGTTTAGTAATATGCATTTAATAAGTGATCATCTGTACACAAGTATGTATTTAGTAATATGCATTTAATAAGTGATCATCTGTACACCAGTATGTATTTAGTATTATAATATGCATTTAATAAGTGATCATCTGTACACTAGTATTTAGTGTTTAGTAATATGCATTTAATAAGTACACCAGTATGTATTTACGGCTAGATTTAGAGTTTTGCTGCCAAAGGGGTGCGTTAGCTACGTGTGTTTTTTTCCCCCCACACCTTTTAAATAACGCTGGTATTTAGAGTTCTCTGAAGGGCTGAGTTAGGCTCCAAAAAGGAGCGTAGAGCATAATTTACCGCCACTTCAACCCTCAATAACACAGCGTTGCTTACGGACGCGGCCAGCTTAAAAAACGTGCTCGTGCACGATTCCCCCATAGGAAACAATGGGGCAGTTTGAGCTGGAAAAAAACCTAACACCTGCAAAAAAGCAGCGTTCAGCTCCTAACGCAGTCCCATTGTTTCCTATGGGGAAACACTTCCTAAGTCTGCACCTAACACCCTAACATGTACCCCAAGTCTAAACACCCCTAACCTTACACTTATTAACCCCTAATCTGCCGCCCCCGCTATTGCTGACCCCTGCATTTTATTATTAACCCCTAATCTGCGGCTCCGTACACCGCCGCAACCTACATTATAGCTATGTACCCCTAATCTGCTGCCCCTAACATCGCCGACCCCTATATTATATTTATTAACCCCTAATCTGCCCCCCCCCCCCAATGTCGCTGCTACCTACCTACCTACACTTATTAACCCCTAATCTGCAGACTGGACCTCGCCGCTACTCTAATAAATGTATTAACCCCTAAAGCTAAGTCTAACCCTAACCCTAACCCCCCCTAAGTTAAATATAATTTAAATCTAACGAAATAAAATAAATCTTATTAAATAAATTAATCCTATTTAAAGCTAAATACTTACCTGTAAAATAAACCCTAATATAGCTACAATATAACGAATAATTATATTGTAGCTATTTTAGGATTTATATTTATTTTACAGGCAACTTTGTATTTATGTTAACTAGGTACAATAGCTATTAAATAGTTATTTACTATTGTCAGATCCTATCTGTCTCCTTCATCTGTCCCTTTAAATTTCTCCTCACTGCCTATAAAAGCCCACAGCTCCACTTACACATCGCTGGATTATTTTTCTGGACTCCGTTGCATCAGAGTCTAAGTGAGCCAATCCGGTTCCCTCCTTACAGGAAGTCAGCTGTTTCTCTGGGTTCTACTCCTCACAAGGCGCTACAACTTTCCTTGTACGCTGCATCTCTCCACTTCCAGCCTGTCAGCTCAACCTGTGTCTGCGGACACCTACCTTTACTACTCACGCTGCCACGTCATCAGCTACGGCCGCAACCGTTACCGCTCTCGGCATCTTAGTGGTATTCTAAGCTGTGTAACATTCTGGCTCTTAACGGTTATACTATCAACATCCTCAGGTCGTTTATTATTATTGGTGATATATATCATAACATATGAACCTTGTAACTTATCCATACTTAGTTAAACTGCAGTATACTTTATTTCGTATTTTCTACCATGCTCCTCGCCACTGCTTAGTGATACAGACTTCAGTGTCTGTCTACCACTATTGCATCTGGCATATATCAATTCAGAGTGTCAGACTACAAACTTAAGATATTTGTAGTTAATGCATTCCGAGACATCTATATAACTAATGATATATTCATCACTGTTTGCATTTTATATCATCTAATACCGTGGTTGATTGTAAGGTGTGATAACTATTTAATAGCTACCTAGTTAAAATAATTACAAAATTACCTGTAAAATAAATCCTAACCTAAGTTACAATTAAACCTAACACTACACTATCAATAAATTAATTAACTAAACTACCTACAATTATCTACAATTAATGAACTTCGATCAGTGCTAACTGTCCCATTAACTGATCTGTTTAATCAGTCACTATTAACAGGAGCTGTCCCAGATGATTGGAGAATAGCAAATGTAATACCGCTTCATAAAAAGGGCAGTAGAGAAGAATCTGGCAACTACAGGCCAGTTAGTTTAACTTCAGTAGTAGGGAAATTAATGGAAAGCCTCTTAAAAGAAAGAATTATGACTTACATAAAGACAAACAATTTAGAGGACCAAAATCAGCATGGTTTTACTTCAGGTAGATCATGTCAGACTAATCTAATTGACTTCTTTGATTATGTAACAAAAGTATTAGACAAGGGTGGAGCAGTTGATGTAGCATATCTAGATTTCAGCAAAGCATTTGACACCGTCCCACACAATAAACTAATTCACAAACTATATCTCCTTGGTCTAGATTCAAAAATTGTGAACTGGGTGGAATGCTGGCTTAAGGACAGAAAACAAAGTGTCTTAGTAAATGGAGTTCATTCAGCAGAGGGGGCTGTTACTAGTGGTGTTCCTCAGGGGTCAGTTCTGGGGCCTGTTTTGTTTAACATATTTATCTGCGATATCAGCAAAGGGCTACAGGGGAAAGTATGTCTCTTTGCAGATGATACAAAAATTTGCAACAGAGTGGATGTTCCAGGGGGGGTAGACAAAATGAGAAGTGATATACAACAATTGGAGGATTGGACAAATGACTGGGATCTAAAGTTTAACACAGCAAAGTGTAAAATAATGCATTTAGGGAAGAAAAATCCAAATGTTAATTACAGACTCAATGACACTTTACTGACTGTTACAGATGAGGAACAGGACTTGGGAATTATTATTTCAGATGATTTAAAACTTAGTAAACAATGTAGTAATGCAGCAAGTAAGGCTAGCAGAATGCTTGGATGTTTTGTTAGAGGTATTTGCAGCAGAAATAGTAAGGTTCTTATGCCACTTTATAGATCATTAGTTAGGCCTCATCTTGAGTATTGTGTGCAGTTCTGGAGGCCATATCTTCAGAAGGATATTAACAAACTTGAATCTGTGCAAAGGAGGGCTACCAAAATGGTACATGGTCTAAAAAATAAAACTTACCAGGATAGGCTCAATTACCTAAATATGTATAGCTTAGAGGAGAGAAGGGAAAGAGGTGATATGATAGCAACTTTCAAGTACATTAAAGGGTTTAGTAAAACTGAGACTGTGGGTATTTTACATAAAATGGAAAATTCAAGAACAAGGGGTCATGAGCTCAAGCTAAAGGGTAGTAGATTCAGGAGTAATTTGAGGAAGCACTTCTTTACAGAAAGAGTGATTGATTTATGGAATAAACTTCCTCAAGAGGTAGTAGCAACAAACACTGTGGGGGACTTTAAAAATGCATGGGACAAGCATAAGGCTATCCTACGAACTAGATAAGTTTATACTGTTAGGTAAGGTCGGGCAGACTTGCTGGGCCTATGGCTCTTATCTGCCGTCAATATCTATGTTTCTATGTTTCTATGTTTATCTACAATTAAATCAACTAAACTAAATTACAAAAAAAACAAAACACTAAAATTACAAAAAATAAAAAAAGATTACAAGAATTTTAAACTAATTACACCTACTCTAAGCCCCCTAAAAAAATAACAAAGCCCCCCAAAATAAAAAAAATGCCCTACCCTATTCTAAAATAAAAAGTTTACAGCTCTTTTACCTTACCAGCCCTTAAAAGGGCCTTTTGCGGGGCATGCCCCAAAGTCATCAGCTCTTTTGCATTTAAAAAACCATACAATACCCCCCCAACATTACAACCCACCACCCACATACCCCTAATCTAACCCAAACCCTCCTTAAAAAAACCTAACAATAAGCCCCTGAAGATCTCATCCAAGGACGTCATCCAAGATGGCGTCCCTCGAATTCCGATTGGCTGATAGGATTCTATCAGCCAATCGGAATTAAGGTAGGAAAAATCTGATTGGCTGATTGAATCAGCCAGATTCAAGTTCAATCCGATTGGCTGATCCAATCAGCCAATCAGATTGAGCTCGCATTCTATTGGCTGTTCCGTTCAGCCAATAGAATGCGAGCTCAATCTGATTGGCTGATTGGATCAGCCAATTGGATTGAACTTGAATCTGATTGGCTGATTCAATCAGCCAATCAGATTTTTCCTACCTTAATTCCGATTGGCTGATAGAATCCTATCAGCCAATCGGAATTCGAGGGACGCCATCTTGGATGACGTCACTTAAAGGAACCTTCATTCGTCGGGAGTCGCCGGAAGAAGAGGATGGATCCGTGTCGGCTGCTTCAAGATGGTCCCGATCCGCGCCGGATGGATGAAGATAGAAGGCACCGCCTGGATGAACATGTCTACCGGTCCGGATGTCCTCTTCTTGCCGGATAGGATGAAGACTTCGGACCCTCTTCTGGACCTCTTCTTGCCGGATAGGATGAAGACTTCGGACCCTCTTCTGGACGGATCGGTGATACCCGGCGTGGTGAAGATAAGGTAGGGAGATCTTCAGGGGCTTAGTGTTAGGTTTTTTAAGGGGGGGTTTGGGTTAGATTAGGGGTATGTGGGTGGTGGGTTGTAATGTTGGGGGGGTATTGTATGTTTTTCTCTTGTAAGGTGTATCCAGTCCACGGATCATCCATTACTTGTGGGATATTCTCCTTCCCAACAGGAAGTTGCAAGAGGACACCCACAGCAGAGCTGTCCATATAGCTCCTCCCCTAACTGCCATATCCAGTCATTCTCTTGCAACTCTCAACAAGCATGGAGGTAGTAAGAGAGAAGTGGTGAAACGTGGTTGTTTTTTTCTTCAATCAAAAGTTTGTTATTTTTAAATGGTACCGGAGTTGTACTATTTTTGTCCCAGGCAGAAAATTGAAGAAGAATCTGCCTGTGATCTCTATGATCTTAGCAGGTTGTAACTAAGATCCATTGCTGTTCTCACACACAACTGAAGAGAGAGGTAACTTCAGCTGGGCAATGGCGTGCAGGTTATCCTGCTATGAGGTATGTGCAGTTAATAATTTTTTCTAGAGATGTAAATGCTAGAAAATGCTGCTGATACCAGATTTATGTAAGGTAAGCCTGAATACAGTGATTTAATAGCGACTGGTATCATGCTTACTTGCAGAGGTAATACTCTTATAGATTTTCAATATAAAACGTTTGCTGGCATGTTTAAACGTTTTTATATATGCTTTGGTGATAAAACTTTATTGGGGCCTAGTTTTTTCCACATGGCTGGCTTAAATTTGCCTAGAAACAGTTTGCTTAGGCTTTCCACTGTTTAGACATGAGTGGGAGGGGCCTAATTTAGCGCTTTATTGCGCAGTAACTTTTGCAGACTGAGACATCCAGCTTCCTCCAGGAGTCCCCTGAATGCTATAGGACATCTCTAAAGGGCTCTTAGGCTTTCCAAAGTCGTTTGTTTAGGAAGGTAGGGCCACAGCTGAGCTGTGGCAGTTTGTTGTGACTGTTAAAAAACGTCTATATCGTTTTTTTGATCGGTTTTTTGAACTAAAGGGTTAATCATCCATTTGCAAGTGGGTGCAATGCTCTGTTAGCCTATTATACACACTGTAAAAATTTCGTTTGATTTACTGCTTTTTTTCACTGTTTTTCAATTTCTGACAAAAATTGTTTCTCTTAAAGGCACAGTACCGTTTTTATTTTTTGCTTGTTTACATTTATTAAAGTGTTTTCCAAGCTTGCTGGTCTCATTGCTAGTCTGTTTAAACATGTCTGACATAGAGGAAACTCCTTGTTCATTATGTTTAGAAGCCATTGTGGAACCCCCTCTTAGAATGTGTACCAAATGTACTGATTTCACTTTAAGTAATAAAGACCCTATTCTGTTTTTAAAAAATTTATCACCAGAGGAATCTGACGAGGGGGAAGTTATGCCGACTAACTCGCCCCACGTGTCAGACCCTTTGACTCCCGCTCAAGGGACTCACGCTCTAATGGCACCAAGTACATCTAGGGTGCCCATAGCGTTTACTTTACAAGACATGGCGGCAGTCATGGATAATACACTGTCAGCGGTATTATCCAGACTACCTGGGTTTCGAGGAAAGCGAGATAGCTCTGGAGTTAGAAGGAATACAGAGCATACTGACGCTTTTGTAGCTATGTCTGATACTCCCTCACAATATGCAGAAGCTGAGGAAGGAGAGCTTCTTTCTGTGGGTGATGTTTCTGACTCAGGGAAGAGGATTCAACCTGATTCTGATATGTCAACATTTAAATTTAAGCTTGAACACCTCCGCGTATTGCTCAGGGAGGTTTTAGCTGCTCTGAATGACTGTGATACAATTGCAGTGCCAGAAAAATTGTGTAGATTGGACAAATACTATGCAGTGCCAGTGTGCACTGATGTTTTTCCAATACCTAAAAGGTTTACAGAGATTATTACTAAGGAATGGGATAGACCAGGTGTGCCGTTCTCTCCCCCTCCTATTTTTAAGAAAATGTTTCCGATAGATGCCACCACACGGGACTTATGGCAGACAGTCCCTAAGGTGGAGGGAGCAGTTTCTATCCTAGCTAATCGTACTACTATCCCTTTCGAGGATAGTTGTGCTTTCTCAGATCTAATGGATAAAAAGATAGAGGGTTACCTTAAGAAAATGTTTATTCAACAAGGTTTTATTCTACAGCCCCTTGCATGCATTGCCCCTGTCACTGCTGCTGTGGCTTTCTGGTTTGAGTCTGGAAGAGGCTTTACAGGTAGAGACTCCATTGGATGACATACTTGACAAGCTTAGAGCACTTAAGCTAGCCAATTCTTTTGTTTCTGATGCCATTGTTCATTTGACTAAACTAACGGCTAAAAATTCTGGTTTTGCTATTCAGGCGCGCAGGGCGCTATGGCTTAAATCATGGTCAGCTGACGTTACTTCAAAGTCTAAGCTGCTTAACATTCCCTTCAAGGGGCAAACCCTATTCGGCCTGGTTTGAAGGAGATCATTTCTGATATCACTGGAGGAAAAGGTCATGCCCTTCCTCAGGATAGGTCCAAATCAAAGGCCAAACAGACTAATTTTCGTGCCTTTCGAAACTTCAAGGCGAGTGCGGCATCAACTTCCTCTAATGCAAAACAAGAGGGAACTTTTGCCCAGTCCAAATCAGTCTGGAGAACTAACCAGACCTGGAACAAAGGTAAGCAGGCCAAAAAGCCTGCTGCTGCCTCTAAGACAGCATGAAGGATCGGCCCCCTATCCGGTAATGGATCTAGTAGGGGGCAGACTTTCGCTCTTTGCCCAGGCTTGGGCAAGAGATGTCCAGGATCCCTGGGCATTGGAAATTGTATCCCAGGGATATCTTCTGGACTTCAGAGCTTCTCCTCCAAAAGGGAGATTTCACCTTTCACAATTATCTGCAAACCAGATAAAGAGAGAGGCATTTTTACACTGTGTTCAAGACCTCCTAGTTATGGGAGTGATCCATCCAGTTCCAAAGGAGGAACAGGGACAGGGATTTTACTCAAATCTGTTTGTGGTTCCCAAGAAAGAGGGAACCTTCAGACCAATTTTAGATCTCAAGATCTTAAACAAATTCCTCAGAGTCCCATCATTCAAGACTATTTGTACCATCCTACCTATGATCCAGGAGGGTCAATACATGACTACAGTGGATTTAAAGGATGCTTATCTTCACATTCCGATACACAAAGACCATCATCGGTTTCTCTGGTTTGCCTTCCTGAACAGGCATTACCAGTTTGTAGCTCTTCCCTTTGGGTTAGCTACAGCCCCAAGAATCTTTACGAAGGTTCTGGGGTCACTTCTGGCAGTCCTAAGACCGCGGGGCATATCAGTTGCCCCTTATTTAGACGACATTCTGATACAGGCGTCAAATTTCCAAATTGCCAAGTCTCATATGGACATAGTTCTGGCATTTCTGAGGTCGCATGGGTGGAAGGTGAACGAAGAAAAGAGTTCTCTATCCCCTCTCACAAGAGTTTCCTTCCTGGGAACTCTAATAGATTCTGTAAAAATGAGGATTTACCTGACAGAGTCCAGGTTATCAAAACTTCTAAATTCCTGCCGTGTTCTTTATTCCACTTCTCGCCCTTCGGAGGCTCAGTGTATGGAAGTAATCGGCTTAATGGAAGCGGCAATGGACATAGTGCCGTTTGCACGCCTACATCTCAGACCACTGCAACTATGCATGCTCAGTCAGTGGAATGGGGATTACACAGATTTGTCCCCTCTACTAAATCTGGATCAAGAGACCAGGGATTCTCTTCTCTGGTGGCTATCTCGGGTCCATCTGTCCAAAGGTATGACCTTTCACAGGCCAGATTGGACAATTGTAACGACAGGTGCCAGCCTTCTAGGCTGGGGGGCAGTCTAGAACTCCCTGAAGGCTCAGGGATCTTGAACTCAGGAGGAGACACTCCTTCCAATAAACATTCTGGAACTAAGAGCGATATTCAATGCTCTTCAGGCTTGGCCTCAGCTAGCGACAATGAGGTTCATCAGATTTCAGTCAGACAACATCACGACTGTGGCTTACATCAACCATCAAGGGGGAACAAGGAGTTCCCTAGCGATGTTAGAAGTCTCAAGAATAATTCGCTGGGCAGAGACTCACTCTTGCCACCTATCAGCTATCCATATCCCAGGTGTGGAGAACTGGGAGGCGGATTTTCTAAGTCGTCAGACTTTTCATCTGGGGGAGTGGGAACTCCATCCGGAGGTGTTTGCACAATTGATTCATCGTTGGGGCAAACCAGAACTGGATCTCATGGCGTCTCGCCAGAACGCCAAACTTCCTTGTTACGGATCCAGGTCCAGGGATCCCAAGGCGACGCTGATAGATGCCCTAGCAGCACCTTGGTCTTTCAACCTGGCTTATGTGTTTCCACCGTTTCCTCTGCTCCCTCGTCTGATTGCCAAAATCAAACTGGAGAGAGCATCGGTGATCTTGATAGCACCTGCGTGGCCACACAGGACTTGGTATGCAGATCTGGTGGACATGTCATCCTTTCCACCATGGACTCTGCCGTTGAGACAGGACCTTCTACTTCAGGGTCCTTTCAACCATCCAAATCTAATTTCTCTGAGACTGACTGCCTGGAGATTGAACGCTTGATTTTATCAAAGCGTGGCTTCTCCGAGTCAGTCATTGATACCTTAATTCAGGCACGAAAGCCTGTCACCAGGAAAATCTATCATAAGATTTGGCGTAAATATCTTTATTTGTGTGAATCCAAGGGTTACTCATGGAGTAAAGTCAGGATTCCCAGGATATTATCTTTTCTCCAAGAAGGTTTGGAAAAAGGATTGTCAGCTAGTTCCTTAAAGGGACAGATTTCTGCTCTGTCTATTCTTTTGCACAAGTGTCTGGCGGATGTTCCAGACGTTCAGACATTTGGTCATGCTTTAATTAGAATCAAGCCTGTGTTTAAACCTGTTGCTCCACCATGGAGTTTAAAATTTGGTTCTTAAAGTTCTTCAAGGGGTTCCGTTTGAACCTCTTCATTCCATAGATATCAAACTTTTATCTTGGAAAGTTCTATTTTTGGTAGCTATTTCCTCGGCTCGTAGAGTTTCCGAGTTATCTGCCTTACAATGTGATTCCCCTTATCTGATTTTTCATGCAGATAAGGTAGTTTTGCGTACCAAACCTGGGTTTTTACCTAAGGTGGTATCTAATAAGAATATCAATCAGGTGATTGTTGTTCCGTCATTGTGTCCTAATCCTTCTTCAAAGAAGGAACGTCTATTACACAATCTTGACGTGGTTTGTGCTTTAAAGTATTATTTACAAGCTACTAAAGATTTTCGTCAAACATCTGCGTTGTTTGTTGTCTACTCTGGACAGAGGAAAGGCCAAAAGGCTTTGGCAACTTCTCTTTCGCTTTGACTAAGAAGTATAATACGCTTAGCTTATGAGACTGCTGGCCAGCAGCCTCCTGAAAGGATTACAGCACATTCTACTAGAGCTGTGGCTTCTACATGGGCCTTTAAAAATGAGGCTTCTGTTGAACAGATTTGTAAGGCGGCGACTTGGTCCTCGCTTCATACCTTTTCAAAATTCTATAAATTTGATACTTTTGCTTCTTCGGAGGCTATTTTTGGGAGAAAGGTTTTACAGGCAGTGGTACCTTCTGTTTAAGTACCTGCCTTGTCCCTCCCTTCATCCGTGTACTTTAGCTTTGGTATTGGTATCCCACAAGTAATGGATGATCCGTGGACTGGATACACCTTACAAGAAAAAACATAATTTATGCTTACCTGATAAATTTATTTCTCTTGTGGTGTATCCAGTCCACGGCCCGCCCTGTCATTTTAAGGCAGGTATTTTTTAACTTTAAACTACAGTCACCACTGCACCCTATGGTTTCACCTTTCTCTTGCTTGTCTTCGGTCGAATGACTGGATATGGCAGTTAGGGGAGGAGCTATATGGACAGCTCTGCTGTGGGTGTCCTCTTGCAACTTCCTGTTGGGAAGGAGAATATCCCACAAGTAATGGATGATCCGTGGACTGGATACACCACAAGAGAAATAAATTTATCAGGTAAGCATAAATTATGTTTTTTTAAATGCAAAAGAGCTGATGACTTTGGGGCATGCCCCGCAAAAGGCCCTTTTAAGGGCTGGTAAGGTAAAAGAGCTGTAAACGTTTTATTTTAGAATAGGGTAGGGCATTTTTTTATTTTGGGGGGCTTTGTTATTTTTTTAGGGGGCTTAGAGTAGGTGTAATTAGTTTAAAATTCTTGTAATCTTTTTTTATTTTTTGTAATTTAGTTTAGTTGATTTAATTGTAGATAATTGTAGGTAGTTTAGTTAATTAATTTATTGATAGTGTAGTGTTAGGTTTAATTGTAACTTAGGTTAGGATTTATTTTACAGGTAATTTTGTAATTATTTTAACTAGGTAGCTATTAAATAGTAACTAACTATTTAATAGCTATTGTACCTAGTTAAAATAAATACAAAGTTGCCTGTAAAATAAATATAAATCCTAAAATAGCTACGATATAATTATTTGTTATATTGTAGCTATATTAGGGTTTATTTTACAGGTAAGTATTTAGCTTTAAATAGGATTAATTTATTTAATAAGATTTATTTTATTTTGTTAGATTTAAATTATATTTAACTTAGGGGGGTGTTAGGGTTAGGGTTAGACTTAGCTTTAGGGGTTAATACATTTATTAGAGTAGCGGCGAGGTCCGGTCGGCAGATTAGGGGTTAATAAGTGTAGGTAGGTAGCGGCGACGTTGGGGGGCAGATTAGGGGTTAATAAATATTATGTAGGTGTCGGCGATGTTAGGGGCAGCAGATTAGGGGTACATAGGGATAATGTAGGTTGCGGCGGTGTGCTGTCGGCAGATTAGGGGTAAAAAAAATTAATTATAGTGGCGGCGATGTGGGGGGACCTCGGTTTAGGGGTGCATAGGTAGTTTATGGGTGTTAGTGTACTTTAGAGCACAGTAGTTAAGAGCTTTATGAACCGGCATTAGCCCATAAAGCTCTTAACTCCTGACTTTTTTCTGCGGCTGGAGTTTTGTCGTTAGAGTTCTAACGCTCACTTCAGCCAAGACTCTAAATACCAGCGTTAGAAAGATCCCATTGAAAAGATAGGATACGCAATTGGCGTAAGGGGATCTGCGGTATGGAAAAGTCGCGGCTGGAAAGTGAGTGTTAGACCCTTTCCTGACTGACTCTAAATACCAGCGGGCGGCCAAAACCAGCATTAGGACCCCTTAACGCTGGTTTTGACGGCTAACGCAGAACTCTAGGCGTTAGTGTTTAGTAATATGCATGTAATAAGTGATCATCTGTACACCAGTATGTATTTAGTGTTTAGTAATATGCATGTAATAAGTGATCATCTGTACACCAGTATGTATTTAGTGTTTAGTAATATGCATGTAATAAGTAATCATCTGTACACCAGTATGTATTTAGTGTTTAGTAATATGCATTTAATAAGTGATCATCTGTACACCAGTATTTATTGTTTAGTAATATGCATTTAATAAGTGATCATCTGTACACCAGTATTTAGTGTTTAGTAATATGGATTTAATAAGTGATCATCTGTACACCAGTATTTAGTGTTTAGTAATATGCATTTAATAAGTGATCATCTGTACACCAGTATGTATTTAGTAATATGCATTTAATAAGTGATCATCTGTATACCAGTATGTATTTAGTAATATGCATTTAATAAGTGATCATCTGTATACCAGTATGTATTTAGTGTTTAGTAATATGCATTTAATAAGTGATAATCTGTACACCAGTATTTAGTGTTTAGTAATATGCATTTAATAAGTGATCATCTGTACACAAGTATGTATTTAGTAATATGCATTTAATAAGTGATCATCTGTACACCAGTATGTATTTAGTAATATGCATTTAATAAGTGATCATCTGTACACCAGTATGTATTTAGTAATATGCATTTAATAAGTGATCATCTGTACACCAGTATTTAGTGTTTAGTAATATGCATTTAATAAGTGATCATCTGTACACCAGTATGTATTTAGTGTTTAGTAATATGCCTGGCTTATTTGTTTTATATTTTTTTTGGGGTTATCCATCTTTTTGTGTTGAGGGGAATCTCTGATCTGTTTTCTGTGCTTATTACAAGCCTTTAAGATAGTGCTTAGCAGGATCACCATAACCATGAGCTTTTCACTCAGCAATGAGACTTCTTTGTTTACAGTGTCCTATACCAGGCATTTTTTTAGGGATATGTTCTAATTATTTAAGTGGTGTTTATCATAACACGATTCTAATGTTAGATGTAATTTGGTCACTTTGATGTCCCATCTCTATGTCCTGTGATTGTTTCTTTGTTCTGATCTTCAGTGAATGTTACGGTTTATACTCTTCATAAATGTAAGACATTTTGTCTTCTCATCCCCAAATTATCATCAGCGTTCTAAGCTCCCATGTCATGTGACCGCACATTATCAGCTGGTAACATATGCCAGTCTCAGTGTCTCCCATACACTAGCCAGCTGTCACATTTAGCACAATGTCACTGTCATGAAGACCTCATGATTTTAATATGTCAGGGATTCATTTTTCTTTTTTTTTTGCATACTGTATTTGTGTGTCTGCTGTTAATAACCCCTAAGAACTATCTAAAAAGTAAAACCTTGGGAAGAATGATTTTATCATCTACATCTGGTGAACTCTTCTCAGGAGAAAATACACAAACCTGAGGTCTTAAGATATCCTAGAGTGTCACCTCTTATCGACATGTTATAATTAATTTTATGTTACAGGTGAGCAAATATTACAGACATGTCATGTTTTGTATCCAAATAATCCTCATGATATCAAAATGGGATTGTATATAAGGGTATATGTAAGATATATACATAAGTAAAATCGTACGTTACCCTATAACTTCAGCCATGGCTTGCCATTTGGGTTTATAGCGTGCCATAAAAAAGGGATGGCTACCTTCCTTGCCCAATCTCGAATTGTTGGTCAGAAACCTGACCTCAGGAAAAAATGTATTTAATGGTGAATTTAGCAAAATGATATTGCCATTCTACATTGGTGGCTGTGTAAAACAGAGTAAGTGACTATTTTTTTATTGCCAAGCTCCCTTGGAACAGATATCTAAGCTAGTACAATATAAGGTTGGGTTATATTTTCTACTTTTTGTTTTAAAAAAACTGTTGCTTTTGTTTGTAGCTGTGTTTGTTGATTCCTTTTTCTATAGATAAATGCACTGTGACTCTTTTTTGTTTATAATAAATGTTCCTTTATTAAGTTTTTGCTTTTGTCTAATATTCAAACCATGATACAAAAAAGACTGGTAATAACGGTACTGTGTTTTTTTAGATTTATTTTTGCCAAGTTGTGTTTGAGATATTTAATCTGTTAGTGTGGGTTTTTCCTTAGGATTCTTCAAATAATGATTTTATAGTGGTGGCGGCAGAGATGGTTTAGCATGGCAAACTGGTTTAGGTGGAAAGGATCTGTTAACCCTTTCTGTGACAAACTGGTAACTGTTGCAGGGTTGGTCAAACCCTGTACATCACAATCACTGACTTCCTCTTACACTGCTTCCTCAGATGTCTATTGCCTAAATACAACTCTTTATAATGTCATGTGACCGTGCATTTTCAGATGGTAACATGTGCCAGTCTCTCTTATACACTAGCCAACTGTCACATTTAGCACAATGACACTGTCTTCCTCTCATTGTCTCTCTGCTTCCTTAGATGTCTATTGCCTAAATACAACTCTTTATAATGTCATGCAACTGTGCATCATTAGCTGGTAACATGCTCTAGTCTTAGTGTCTCTTATAAACTAGCCAGCAGTCATATTTAGCACAATGTCACTGACTTCCTCTTCCTTTCACTGTCACACTGCTTCCTCAGATGTCTATTGCCTAAGTACAACTCTTTATAATGTCATGCGACTGTGCATCATTAGCTGGTAACATGCACCAGTCTCAGTGTCTCCCATACACTAGCCAGCTGTCACATTTAGTACAATGTCACTGACTTCCTCTCACACTGCTTCCTCACACGTCTGTTGCCCAAGTACAAGTCTTTATAATGTCATGTGACTGCGCATTATCAGATGGTAACATGCACCAGTCTCAGTGTCTCCCATACACTAGCCAGCTGTCACATTTAGCACAATGTCACTGACTTCCTCTCACACTGCTTCCTCACACGTCTGTTGGCCAAGTACAAGTCTTTATAATGTCATGTGACTGCGCATTATCAGATGGTAACATGCACCAGTCTCAGTGTCTCCCATACACTAGCCAGCTGTCACATTTAGCACAATGTCACTGACTTCCTCTCACACTGCTTCCTCACACGTCTGTTGCCCAAGTACAAGTCTTTATAATGTCATGTGACTGCGCATTATCAGATGGTAACATGCACCAGTCTCAGTGTCTCCCATACACTAGCCAGCTGTCACATTTAGCACAATGTCACTGACTTCCTCTCACACTGCTTCCTCAGATGTCTTTTGCCCATGTACAACTCTTTATAATGTCATGCGACTGTGCATCATTAGCTGGTAACATGCTCTAGTCTTAGTGTCTCTTATACACTAGCCAGCTGTCACATTTAGCACAATGTCACTGACTTCCTCTCACACTGCTTCCTCAGATGTCTTTTGTCCAAGTACAAGTCTTTATAATGTCATGTGACTGTGCATTATCAGATGGTAACATGCACCAGTCTCAGTGTCTCCCATACACTAGCCAGCTGTCACATTTAGCACAATGTCACTGACTTTCTCTCACACTGCTTCCTCAGATCTCTATTTCCTAAATACAACTCTTTATAATGTTGTGTTTCTATAATAGTAATGTATATGGCTGTTTTTAGCTTAGGTTCAGCAGGGTATTGCCAACTCAAGGCTGATTATAACTATGTGGAGGTTAATGGTATATACAAGCAATACTGCAATAATACAATTATCTAGTGCATTGGAGCAGTTTATGTGCAGAGAGGGCGTTGGTTGGTTAGTACATGGGAGACGCTGGGCTGGCGTATGTTATCAAGTGATAATGAGCTGCTCGGTAATCTCTCACTGTGGGTAATGCAGACACTCACATACAGGGCTAGATTACAAGTGGAGTGCTAATTTATTGCAAGCTCGTAAATGGGCAAATTTGCCCGGTTATGGGGTCGCGATAAATAACCAGCCATTACAAGTGGCTGGTTAATGCTACTGTGACCTCACGGTAGCAATTAACACTCCAAAAATTAACCAGAGATCAGATCTCTGGTTAATTTTCAAAAAGTGCCCCAATTACCCCCAAATTTTAGTCTAGTGTGGGTTTTGAAAATATGCTTATAGGAGCATGAGGCGCCCATTGGAGCCTATGGAAGTGCGCTCTTGTGAGCGCAAAGCTTCCATGCAATGCAAACACGAGGTCACATTCAAATTGCACCTAACAAGTATCACACTCGCATAAGCGATATTTTGCACTCCACTCTTTATCTGGCCCACATTTAAAAAAAAACAAAAAAACTGTAAATCCAAAGGGCAGTTTGAAAGATGACTTTATTATTGATTTATTAAGATTTGTCCTAACACACAATTATTTCCTTTTTGATAATAAAATATATGTTAAAAAAGGGGAACAGCGATGGGTACATGCTGTGCACCCACGTATGCCAACCTTTTTCAGGGTTGGATAGAGCAAATTAGTATACTGAATCAGGATGTGAATCCATACATGAAGTATATGGACTTATATTTATGGTACATCGACGATGTGCTAATACTATGGTCTGGCACTAAAAATGATTTTCTAAATTTCATGACATGGTTAAATAATAATACTTATGGAATGAAGTATACACATACATTAGATGAATAAAAAATTGCATTTTTGGATTTATTGATTATCAAAGACAACGATGGGGTTCTAAATACCAAATTATACAGAAAGAGCACATCAACTAACAGCCTGCTTGAATGGAAAAGTGTCCATCCAAAGAACCAAAAACTAGGTATACCCCCTGGGCAATACCTAAGAGCTAGGAGAAACTGTAGTAAAGATGAGGACTTTGAGAAAAAGGCACTGGAACTGAGAACAAGGTTTAGAGAGAAGGGTTACCCTAACCAATGTCTCAAGAAAGCCTATCAAAGAGCAAAAGCCTCAGATTGAAGATCTTTACTAAGGAATATCTCAACAGGCTGTACACCAGAACAGGAAAAGGAACACACTATAAGAGTCATAAGCACATTTGATGAAAACTACCATAAAATTCTACAGATTTTTAAGAAACATTGGCATGTACTCACAGACGACCCTGATTTACTGGAGGTAATAACAAAAAATCCCCTAATAACAAACAGAAGATCGCAAAACCTAAAAGATATTTTGACTAATAGTCACTATTCGGTACCGAAACCAAGAACATGGCTAAAGAGAAACCAAAGGTTTCTATAAATGTGGACGATGCAAAGCATGCATAAATATCATTCCAACAAAATGGTTTACAAATCTCAACACAGATAAAAAGTATGAGATAAAAACATTCATGAACTGTAGATCCAGTATTGTTGTCTATGTTGCAATGGGGAAATGCAGTTTGATCTACGTGGGAGAGACCTCCAGGGAGCTAAGAACCAGGATTTTGGAACATATTGGGGGCATTAAATAGAATAGATCAGTACCAGTAGCCCAGCATATGAATATATTCCATGCAGATGCTAAATATGATATTACATTTTTTGCAATCGAACAACTACGATTAAAAGGCAGAAGAGGTGACTTTAATAAAATCCTGTTGCAAAAGGAATGCAGATGGATACACGAGCTGCAGTCAGCCACACCAAAAGGGTTAAATGAAGCAATATCATACAAATGCTTCCTAGGATAAATACATAAAATTCCGATAAAATCTGTCTGAGAGTATTCCAGGGACCAGTTATTACATAATCCGCAGATCACACACCAGTGTTGTTTCTGACCGATGTGAGGAATAAATGTAAAAATATCTCTAAGTAGATATACAATATTGAGGTTTTACATGATAATTTCCATCATGCCAATATTTTGGGTAAATTACATGAAAATAAATGCCTATAGGTTTATACTTTTTAAATCATGATAAATATCTTTAAGTATTTACTAATACAAAGATTAGACTGAATTAAGGACTGATCTAATGCTATTGTAGTCGTAAAAACCATCTTGTCTGACAAATATTATTTCAGGAATTTCCATATACAGGGAGTGCAGAATTATTAGGCAAGTTGTATTTTTGAGGATTAATTTTATTATTGAACAACAACCATGTTCTCAATGAACCCAAAAAACTCATTAATATCAAAGCTGAATATTTTTGGAAGTAGTTTTTAGTTTTAGCTATTTTAGGGGGATATCTGTGTGTGCAGGTGACTATTACTGTGCATAATTATTAGGCAACTTAACAAAAAACAAATATATACCCATTTCAATTATTTATTTTTACCAGTGAAACCAATATAACATCTCAACATTCACAAATATACATTTCTGACATTCAAAAACAAAACAAAAACAAATCAGTGACCAATATAGCCACCTTTCTTTGCAAGGACACTCAAAAGCCTGCCATCCATGGATTCTGTCAGTGTTTTGATCTGTTCACCATCAACATTGCGTGCAGCAGCAACCACAGCCTCCCAGACACTGTTCAGAGAGGTGTACTGTTTTCCCTCCTTGTAAATCTCACATTTGATGATGGACCACAGGTTCTCAATGGGGTTCAGATCAGGTGAACAAGGAGGCCATGTCATTAGATTTTCTTCTTGTATACCCTTTCTTGCCAGCCACGCTGTGGAGTACTTGGACGCGTGTGATGGAGCATTGTCCTGCATGAAAATCATCTTTTTCTTGAAGGATGCAGACTTCTTCCTGTACCACTGCTTGAAGAAGGTGTCTTCCAGAAACTGGCAGTAGGACTGGGAGTTGAGCTTGACTCCATCCTCAACCTGAAAAGGCCCCACAAGCTCATCTTTGATGATACCAGCCCAAACCAGTACTCCACCTCCACCTTGCTGGCGTCTGAGTCGGACTGGAGCTCTCTGCCCTTTACCAATCCAGCCACGAGCCCATCCATCTGGCCCATCAAGACTCACTCTCATTTATCAGTCCATAAAACCTTAGAAAAATCAGTCTTGAGATATTTCTTGGCCCAGTCTTGACGTTTCAGCTTGTGTGTCTTGTTCAGTGGTGGTCGTCTTTCAGTCTTTCTTACCTTGGCCATGTCTCTGAGTATTGCACACCTTGTGCTTTTGGGCACTCCAGTGATGTTGCAGCTCTGAAATATGGCCAAACTGGTGGCAAGTGGCATCTTGGCAGCTGCACGCTTGACTTTTCTCAGTTCATGGGCAGTTATTTTGCACCTTGGTTTTTCCACACGCTTCTTGCGACCCTGTTGACTATTTTGAATGAAACGCTTGATTGTTCGATGATCACGCTTCAGAAGCTTTGCAATTTTAAGAGTGCTGCATCCCTCTGCAAGATCTCACTATTTTTGACTTTTCTGA
Organism: Bombina bombina; assembly: GCF_027579735.1. Lineage (NCBI taxonomy): Eukaryota > Metazoa > Chordata > Amphibia > Anura > Bombinatoridae > Bombina > Bombina bombina. The sequence continues at coordinate 195,614,208 of NC_069505.1, read as the reverse complement.
GCCTGTCAAGTCCTTCTTTTGACCCATTTTGCCAAAGGAAAGGAAGTTGCCTAATAATTATGCACACCTGATATAGGGTGTTGATGTCATTAGACCACACCCCTTCTCATTACAGAGATGCACATCACCTAATATGCTTAATTGGTAGTAGGCTTTCGAGCCTATACAGCTTGGAGTAAGACAACATGCATAAAGAGGATGATGTGGTCAAAATACTCATTTGCCTAATAATTCTGCACTCCCTGTATATATTATTATTATCCATGGTAGCAGATTCCTGTGGTTATACAGGGCTACCCGCTGGTAGGGGTGTTGCTTTATAATTCATTAGTCCATTTTCAGGATACTATTTGCATCGTGTTTTACTCACAGTGAGCTGGCCAGCTTTAACTATGCATTTAATGTACATATTGTATATTGAAATGTAGGTTTTTTTTTGTTATTTTTGTTTTTTTTGTTTTTTGTTTTTTGTTTGCACAAATATTAAATTTTTATTAATACTCTAACTTGTGTGGTTTTCGTTTAGGGGACCCAGAACTTGTTTGGTTACGCGGAAGCTTTGCACACCTGCTCATAATAAATTTAATAAAATTTCTTTAAATGTGTCAATGACTTAATTATTTTATAATTTTATGGAGTGCTGAAATCCCTGCCCTTTTGGAGAGAACACTACTGTGTCCTCTTCAACATTTCTCTCTAAGTACTTGAAGTAAATATATATATATATATATATATATATATATATATATAACGCTTCGAATTTTGTTAAAACTAATAAAGACATATATAAAAACACATTAGTTTGAGATTTCGAAAAAAAAAAAAATGCGATTGAGAATAACTAGTATGTTTGATAAACAGGAGCAATCTCTGCCGATACACAGATTTAATTTTAATACCAGGCAGTAAGACACTGCTGCCAATTGAACTTATTGCTATGGCAACATATGCCTATTAAAGAAGTTAAGATGGCTGAAACCGCCCCTAAGCCATGACAAAGTCATGCACAAGTGACGAAACGCATTGGTGTGCGGGGCTATGAGGGACGTAACTGTGGAAATAAGATACTAATCAGAACTTTACACAAGCTGAAAAACTTGATACATTTGTTACATTAATCTGATACAGTATCAATTTATAGCCTGCCAATGTTATGGTATAAGTTGGAGACGGAATAGCCAGCTAATTAAGATTGAATACATAACGGCTGCTGATATATATTGCTCATACATTATATAATACGCTCAATGTTAAATGAGTGATCAGCTTGATGCTCTTCAATCGAAAAGTATGAATGTGTGCTGACAAGCATTAGGGATATAGCCAGAAATCGTCCGACTGTGTTAAATCACAGCGGTATGCAGGAAGGAGGTCGCCTTTGAGCGCATAGATTGATTGTGTGTGCCACATATGCATATGCCTGCATGTCTGTTTATTCCTGTATGCTAACAGTTTTCCAAAGTCTCTCTTAGCTCACACATGGCTAGATTATGAGTTTTGCGTTATGAGTGAAAAAGCCTCATAACGCTGCTTTTTCACTACCGCTGCTATTACAAGTCTTGTAGGTACAGCTGTACCGCACACTTTTTTGGCCGTCACGCAACATAAATACCGCACTTTTTAAAAAGTCCTTTTTCAATGGGACTTCCACAGTGCCGGTATTACAAGTTTGCCTGTCCGGCCAGAAAGTGAGCGGTACAGCCTATAACTACAAGATCCGTACCATAAACTGAAAGTCAGTAGTTATGAGTTTTATGTTACAAAGCTGTACCATAAAACTCATAACTAAAGTGTTACAAAGTACACTAACACCCATAGACTACCTATTAACCCCTAAACTGAGGCCATCCCGCATTGCAAACACTAAAATAAAATTATTAACCCCTAATCTGCCGCTCCGGACATCGCCGCCCCTATAATAAACATATTAACCCCTAAACCGCAGTACTCCCGCATCGCAAACACTAGTTAAATATTATTAACCCCTAATCTGCTAATCTGCTGCCCCCAATGTTATTAACCCCTAAACCTCTGGCCTCCCACATCACTAACACTAATATATATATATATATATATATAAACTAACCCTAAGTCTAACCCTAACACCCCTAACTTTAATATAATTAAAATAAATCTAAATAAAACCTACTATTAATAACTAAATAATTCATATTTAAGACTAAATACTTACCTGTAAAATTAACCCTAAGATAGCTAAAATATAACTAAGTTACATTGTAGCTATCTTAGGTTTTATTTTTATTTGACAGGTAAGTTTGTATTTATTTTAACTAGGTAGAATAGTTAGTAAATAGTTATTAACTATTTACTAGCTACCTAGTTAAAATAAATACAAACTTACCTGTGAAATAAAACCTAACCTGTCTTACACTAAAACCTAACATTACACTAAAATTAAATAAATTAACAAAATACATTTATCTAAATTACAGAAAATAATAAACACTAAATTACACAAAATAAAAAAGAAATGATCAAATATTTAAACTAAATTACACCTAATCTAAATAGCCCTATCAAAATAAAAAAGCCCCCCCCAAAATAAAAAAACCCTAGCCTACACTAAACTGCCAATAGCCCTTAAAAGGGCCTTTTGCGGGGTCTTGCCTCAAAAAAATCAGCTCTTTTACCTGTAAAAAAACCAACCCCCCAACAGTAAAACCCACCACCCACACAACCAAACCCCCCAAATAAAATCCTATTTAAATAAACCTAAGCTCCCCATTGCCCTGAAAAGGGCATTTGGATGGGTATTGCCCTTAAAAGGGCATTTAGCTCTTTTTCTGTGCCCAAACCCTAATCTAAAAAAAAAAAACCCAACCAATAAACCTTTAATAAAACACTAACCCCCGAAGATCCATTGACAGTTTTTGAAGACCGGACATCCATCCTCATTAAGCCGGGAGAAGTCTTCATCCAAGCGGCAAGAAGTCCTCAACAAAGCCGGGAGAAGTCTTCATCCAAGCGGCAAGAAGTCGTCCTCCAGGCGGGCAGAAGTCTTCATCCAGACAGCATCTTCTATCTTCATCCATCCGACGCGGAGAGGCTCCATCTTCAAGACATCCGGCGCGGATCATTCTCTTCTTTCGATTCCTCTTGAAGAATGAAGGTTCCTTTAAATTACGTCATCCAGATGGCGTCCCTTGAATTCTGATTGGCTGATAGAATTCTAATAAGCAACTGTTCCAATCAGCCAATAGAATGCAAGCTCAATCCTATTGGCTGATTGGATCAGCCAATAGGATTGAAGCGCAATCTTTTTGGCTGATTGCATCAGCCAATAGGATTTTTTACCCTTTAATTCCAATTGGCTGATAGAATTCTATCAGCCAATCGGAATTCAAGGGACACCATCTTGGATGACATCATTTAAAGGAACTTTCATTCTTCAAGAGGAATCGAAAGAAGAGGATGCTCCACGTCGGAAGGATGAAGATAGAAGATGCCGTCTGGATGAAGACTTCTGCCCGCCAGGAGGACGACTTCTTGCCGCTTGGATGAAGACTTCTCCCGGCTTGATAAGGATGGATGTCCGGTCTCCAAAAACTGTAAGTGGCTCTTCGGGGGTTAGTGTTAGGTTTTATTAAGGGATTATTGGGTGGGTTTTATTTTTAGATTAAGGTTTGGGCACAGAAAAAGAGCTAAATGCCCTTTTAAGGGCAATGCCCATCCAAATGCCCTTTTCAGGGCAATGGGGAGATTAGATTGCCCTGAAAAGGGCATTTATTTAGGATTTTATTTGGGGGGTTTGGTTCTGTGAGTGGTGGGTTTTACTTTTGGGGGGTTGTTTGTATTATTTTTTTTTTACAGGTAAAAGAGCCGATTTCTTAGGGGCAATGCCCCACAAAAGGCCCTTTTAAGGGCTATTGATAGTTTAGTGTAAGCTAGGGTTTTTTCTTTATTTTGGGGAAGCTTTTTATTTTGATAGGGCTATTAGATTAGGTGTAATTAGTTTAAATATTTGATCATTTCTTTTTTATTTTGTGTAATTTAGTGTTTATTTTTTTTGTAATTTAGTTAATTGTATTTAATGTAATTTATTTAATTTTAGTGTAATGTTAGGTTTTAGTGTAAGGTAGCATAGGTTTTATTTTACAGGTACGTTAGTTATTAACTATTTACTAGCTACCTAGTTAAAATAAATACAAATTTACTAACTAGTCTCCCTAGTTAAAATAAATACAAACTTAGCTGTGAAATAAAAATAAAACCTAAGCTAGATACAATATAACTATTAGTTATATTGTAGCAAGCTTAGGGTTTATTTTATAGGTAAGTATTTAGTTTTAAATAGGAATTATTTAGTTAATGATAGTAATATTTATTTAGATTTATTTTAATTATATTAAAGTTAGGGTTAGACTTAGGTTTAAGGGTTAATATATTTATTTAGTGTTAGTGATGTGGGAGGCCAGAGGTTTAGGGGTTAATAAGTATAGTGGCGACGTTGGGGCAGCAGATTAGAGGTTAATAAATTTATGTAGGTGGCGGCGACATTGGGGGTGGCAGATTAGGGTTAATAAGTGTAGGTCGGTGGCGGCGATGTCGGGAGCGGCAGATTAGGGGTTAATAAGTGTAATGTAGGTGTTGGCGATGTCGGGGGCGGCAGATTAGGGGTGTTTAGACTCAGGGTTTATGTTAGGCTAGCGCTGCGGAATCTGTTGGCGCTCTACAAATAACCGATAATAATAATAATAATAATAATAATTAGGGTGTTAGGTGTAAACATTAATTTTCTTTTCCCTTAGGAATCAATGGGGCTGCGTTACGGAGCTTTACGCTCCTTTATTGCAGGTGTTATTATTATTATTATTATTATTATTATTATATGTTATTATTGCAGGCTTTTTTTTTAGCCGGCTCTCCCCATTGATGTCTATGGGGAAATCGTGCACGAGCACGTAAAACCAGCTCAAAGCAGCGCTGGTATTTGTGTGCGGTATGGAGCGCAACGCTGCCATATTGCCTGCTATCACTGGGTTTTTGCAAACCTGTAATAGCAGCGTTATTAAAGTTGAGCGGTGGAAATAACTTGCAAGTTATTACCGAGCCGCTCATAACGCAAAACTCGTAATCTGGCCGACAGTCTTTTTTAATTTAGCAGTTGACTCCTGGGATATTTTTATTATAAATAAATGTGAAATAACCACTATTGCCTACCAGTAACAGCTGCATTTTTAAACGGTTTGTGAATGTTGCATATCTGTTAATAAAGTGTTTCATTTTAATCATAAGTAATTTGGTAATCTGGCCCACAATACAGTATTTGTTAAGGTAAAAGAGCAATACAAAATCTACAAAAGACTTGCTCTGATTAGTAACGTAGGGTGAGGCTCAGGTGACAGAAGCAGAGAGCTGTATAAACTTTGATCTGAAGTGATTACAGCAAATACTGTTATTAGGGGAGAGGTTGTGCTGAGGTCAGAGGTTAAATACTGAACCTAGAGTACATACATAGAAGCGTACAGACTGGAAAGGTTACTAAGGGTTATCAACTGATTATCAAAAAAAAGCACAAGCATGGAGAGAAATCACACAAAGTACTAGTGGAGCAATACAACAGTGCTCCCTTTTCCGCAGTAAATTAGCTTTTTTCTTTCACTCAACTGCGCTGAAGCTGAAAGTGCGTTAGGAATACTTCAAATACCTATCGCCTAGATTACGAGTCTTGCGTTAGCCTTAAAAAGCAGTGTTGAGAGGTCCCAACGCTGCTTTACAACACCCGCTGGTATTACGAGTCTGGCAGGTACAGGTGTACCGCTCACTTTCTTTCCGCGACTCGACCATACCACAAATCCCCTTACGTCAATTGCGTATCCTATCTTTGCAATGGGATTTTCCTAACGCCGGTATTACAAGTCTTGGAAAAAGTGAACGGTACAGCCTCTCCTGTCAAGACTGTTACCGCATTTAAAAGTCAGTAGTTAAGAGTTCTATGGGCTAACGCCGTAACATAAAACTCTTAACTAAAGTGCTATAAAGTACACTAACACCCATAAACGACCTATTAACCCCTAAACCGAGCCCCCCCCCCCCACATCGCAAACACTTAAATAAAGTTTTTAACACCTAATCTGCCGACCGGACATCGCCGCCACTTAAATAAATATATTAACCCCTAAACCGCCGCACTCCCACCTCGCAAACACTAGTTCAATTTTATTAACCCATAATCTACCGTCCCTAACATCGCCGACACCTACCTACGTTTATTAACCCCTAATCTGCCAACGTCGCCACCACTATATTAAATGTATTAACCCCTAAACCTAAGTCTAACCCTAACCCTAACACCCCCCTAACTTAAATAAATATAAATAAAATAACTACAATTAACTAAATTATTCCTATTTAAAACTAAATACTTACCTATAAAATAAACCCTAAGATAGCTACAATATAACTAATAGTTACATTGTAGCTATTTTAGGGTTTATTTTTATTTTACAGGCAAGTTTGTATTTATTTTAACTAGGTAGAATAGTTAAATAGTTATTAACTATTTAATAACTACCTAGCTAAAATAAAAGACAAATTTACCTGTAAAATAAACCCGAACCTAAGTTACAATTACACCTAACACTACACTATAATTAAATTAATTACCTAAACTAACTACAATTAATTACAATTAAATTAACTAAACTAAAGTACGAAGAAACCCCCCCACTAAATTACAGAAAATAAAATAATTACAAGAATTTTAAACTAATTACACCTAATCTAATCCCCCTAATAAAATAAAGCCCCCCAAAATAAAATAAAAATCCCTACCCTATACTAAATTACAAATAGCCCTTAAAAGGGCCTTTTGCGTGGCATTGCCCCAAAGTAATCAGCTCTTTTACCTGTAAAAAAAAAATACAATACCCCCCTAACATTAAAACCCACCACCCACACACCCAACCCTACTCTAAAACCCACCAATCCCCCTTAATAAAACACTAACCCCTTGAAGATCACCCTACCTTGAGACGTCTTCACCCAACCGGGCAGAAGTGATCCTCCAGACGGCCAAAAGTCTTCATCTGATCCGGGCAGAAGAGGACCTCCAGACGGGCAGAAGTCTTCATCCAGACGGCATCTTCTATCTTCATCCATCCGGAGCGGGTCCATCTTCAAGCCAGCCGACGTGGAGCATCCTCTTCCAACGACATCCAACTGAAGAATGAAGGTACCTTTAAGTGACGTCATCCAAGATGGCGTCCCTTAAATTCCGATTGGCTGATAGAATTCTATCAGCCAATCGGAATTAAGGTAGACAAAATCCTATTGGCTGATCCAATCAGCCAATAGAATTGGAGTTCAATCCTATTGGCTGATCCAATCAGCCAATAGGATTGAGCTTGCATTCTATTGGCTGATTGGAACAGCCAATAGAATGCGAGCTCAATCCTATTGGCTGATTGGATCAGCCAATAGGATTTTTTCTACCTTAATTCCGATTGGCTGATAGAATTCTATCAGCCAATCAGAATTCAAGGGACGCCATCTTGGATGACGTCACTTAAAGGTACCTTCATTCTTCAGTTGCATGTCGTTGGAAGAGGATGCTCCGCGTCGGCTGGCTTGAAGATGGACCCGCTCCGCACCGGATGGATGAAGATAGAAAATGCCGTCTGGATGAAGACTTCTGGCCGTCTGGAGGATCACTTCTGCCCGGTTGGGTGAAGACGTGTCAAGGTAGGGTGATCTTCAGGGAGTTAGTGTTAGGTTTTATTAAGGGGGGATTGGGTGGGATTTAGAGTAGGGTTGGGTGTGTGGGTTTTAATGTTGGGGGGTATTGTATTTTTCTTTTACAGGTAAAAGAGCTGATTACTTTGGGGCAATGCCCCGCAAAAGGCCCTTTTAAGGGCTATTTGTAATTTAGTATAGGGTAGGGATTTTTTTTATTTTGGGGGGCTTTATTTTATTAGGGGGATTAGATTAGGTGTAATTAGTTTAAAATTCTTGTAATTATTTTATTATTTTTTGTAATTTAGTGTTTTTTTTTCTTCGTACTTTAGTTTATTTAATTTAATTGTAATTAATTGTAGTTAGTTTAGGTAATTTATTTAATTATAGTGTAGTGTTAGGTGTAATTGTAACTTAGGTTAGGGTTTATTTTACAGGTAAATTTGTATTTATTTTAGCTAGTTATTAAATAGTTAATAACTATTTAATAACTATTGTACCTAGTTAAAATAAATACAAACTTGCCTGTAAAATAAAAATAAATCCTAAGCTAGCTACAATGTAACTATTAGTTATATTGTAGCTAGTTTAGGGTTTATTTTATAGGTAAGTATTTAGTTTTAAATAGGAATAATTTATTTAATTGTAGTTATTTTATTTAGATTTAAATTATATTTAAGTTATGGGGGTGTTAGGGTTAGACTTAGGTTTAGGGGTTAATAACTTTATTATAGTGGCTGCGACGTTGGGGACGGAAATAAAGACAAAATAAATCTATAGAAAAAAGAAAACATATATGGATATGCATACAAAATATACAAACAGCAGTGAAAATAATAACACCCAACACCATTGTTACATTAAATAAAAAATAAAAAAATATAAAAGGATAAAGTTAAACTCTGGACTTAGCGAGAGCATGCTATGTAACCTCACAGATAAATTATCACATATCACTAGGCAATAAAGTTCATGGGCCTGGATTGCAGGAAAAAGACAGAATATCAATAGAGATACCAGCACTGTTATAAACAGTATGATATAGATATATGTGATAATGATGCAAACAAATGCATTTAAATATCTATACCAATATGTCTGTGCAAACACTAAACTTGAATAATATATATATATATGTGTGTGTAGAGTGAGAAACCGTAGAGAGCAGAGATCACAGAAAAGAACACATAAAAAATCACTGTATTAACGCAGACTCCAGGACACGCCCAGTCTGTTTGCTCCCAGGGACCAATCAGTTTATACATGCCGGAACTCAATAAGCAAAACGGCAGAGCTGCACTAAGAGATGGACAATCAGATCAACCTGTGGCCCGTCACTTCCTTGAGTTTAATCACCCCATTTTAACTTTAAGAGCTATGCTTATAGACATTGTGGTTCCACCAAAAAGAGGTGGGGACAGACATAAAGAGATGCTACGCTGTGTGGGCAGATGGATCTACTCAATACTCTTAGTCCTCAAGGGCTGAATGTCCATCTAGATTATTCAGTATATTATTTAATGTTTATATGATTTTTCATTCAATGTACTATATGATGCTCAGAGTCTATATGTTCTATATGTCATGGACAATAGCCCATCATTTGTAAGTACATAAGTTTAACATGCTGCCAACACATACATTTACTCTATAATTTGATAATTATCTCTCTATCCACACGTATTCTCCCCAAGTCTCTGTACTCTGTTGTTGGTTGCTCACATGAGCAGCATACACTGAGTTGCTTCACACTAGGCTATTGAGACAGACCATTATCCTTATAATAATCATTTGCAATACCCTATGTCTATTCATTTATCGGCATTCACCCCTGACGAGTGCCGTGGGTGTGATATTGACACCTGGCGCAGCAGATATCTACATACATGAAATGTTTTCTTTACATTTTGTAACTTCATTCACATATAGAGCCATTGGACTATAATGGTACTGTTCATACTGTGCACTTTGGGTGGTCTTTGTGCTTATACACAAATCACGTTAGTTGCAATTTTTTTCTTTTTTCTTTCCTTTTCTTCTATTCTTGTGGTGTTGAGACACACAGTGACTCTTGTAAAAACTCTCTCTACTTGTGTTAGAAACTACGTATTGACATTACATCCTCTACACCTGTAGGATTGTTCTGACATCCTTCGCGATGAGAGAGAATATAGAGGCTCTACAACTGGGATATATTCTACGTAATAGTTACTATCTGAACTTTTGTTCTAACATTGGGGATTTGTATCCGGTGTTTGGTACATATCAAACTTGTTATTTGCTTTTTTAGTAAGTGTGCTTATTATCTGTTCTGTATCCCTTTAATAATAGTAGCTAGTCACTTTTATATCATTCTGGCCGTTATGGAATATGGATTTGTCTGGCCCTATACAGTTGGCCACTTGTGTCAGTGTAAAGTTTTGACTTTGGTTTTGTTTTTGGCTTTGTTCGTGTTTTTTCTTTTTTCATTTTTCGTTATTTAGTTTTGTATTGTTATTGTTAAAATTTTTTATCCGGTGCTGTGTTACCATATAAGTGTTTTTACAGATAATATACTATCAAGCCTTGATTGGTGTTTGTTCACAAGTATCCATACATAGCTACTGGAGTGAGGAGCATTATTCCCTGCGCCCTTTTAACTGTTATACTTTATAAACTACGGGACATACGGCTTTCTTCCTACAGCTGATTCAGCCACGCAGCTACACACCCTCTTTGTCGGGCCAATGGTATAGATTTCCTCCCCTTTATTAGGCACACAGGTGTACTAATGATTATAGTACGTTTCCTGTTTGGGAGCACGGCTGCGAGCCAAAGTAAGGTAGGTTATCCTGTTAGCGCTCTTGTATCACTTGTTTGTATTTCATTGCACATTTAATAATCTTAGCTGTTACGATATTTTTCACACAAATATTGGGTAGTAGTGTCCCGGTGTCGTCCGGGTTTGACAATTATGATGTAAGGCTTGTAGTATTTGGGTTTATGCTTTATTTAACGCTTGTTATATATTCTGCTATATTGATTGTGCTTAAGCAGAGGCCACGGAAGTGCCGTATGGACACAGTGATTTGGTTTCGTGTTTGCTTGTGATATGAAACTATCCCTACATGCTATTAATACATTATCCGCTTAGTAGGTGACTTGCAAATGTGATATTTGATAGGTTGCCAAGTTTATGATATATTGTAATGTTTTTTTTATTATATTTTGTTACAGACATGGCCACACGCATAATCTATATGGTAACTAAAAAGTAGTTTTTATGACGGGTTTGGTCATGTACTGCGTGACTATTACTGACAGTGAATGCAGGCATGAGTTTATGATACCTATTTGTTATATTCGGCTAGCATATGTATACTATGGCCTCTAGTTATCAAACCGTCAACCTCAAATACGCTGGAATTCCTTTATCAAGTTATCAAGCCCTACACACCGGCAAAAGTAGAATTTGGTGACGTAAGCTACGATCTGCCGGACTCAGTCCGACACAGACCGATTCTTACGTCACTCCAGATGTGCCGAACGCAAGTTCGGCACAATCTGACTACCTTTGCTAGTTATCAAATGACTAGCAGGTACGCTCGGCACTTCTCCGGCCCAGCTTACCTGGTTTTCAATCCGCCGCCCTGGAGGTGGTGGATCCCATAGGAATCAATGGGAGTCTGACCATAGCAAAAGTTCATGTTCGCTGCTGCCCGACATCCCATTGATTCCTATGGGAGATGTCTGCACCTAACACCCTAACATGTACCCCGAGTCTAAACACCCCTAATCTGCCCCACCTACACCGCCGCCCCCTACATTAAACATGTTAACCCCTAAACCGCCGCTCCCAGAGCCCACCGCCACTCTAATAAACTTATTAACCCCTAAACCGCCGCTCCCGGACCCCGCCGCAACTATAATAAATTTATTAACCCCTATCCTGCCGATCCCGGACCCCGCCGCCACCTATATTAAACTTATTAACCCCTAATCTGTCCCCCTACACCGTCGCCACCTATAATAAATGTATTAACCCCTATCCTGCCCCCCTATACCGCCGCCATCTATATTAAACTAATTAACCCTAAACCTACCCTAACACCCCCCTAACTTCAATATTATTTTAATAAATCTAAATAAAAATTACTCTTATTAACTAAATTAATCCTATTTAAAACTAAATACTTACCAATAAAATAAACCCTAATATAGCTACAATATTACTAATAATTATATTGTAGCTATTTTAGAATTTATTTTTATTTTACAGGCAAATTAAAATTTATTTAACTAGGTACAATAGCTATTAAATAGTTATTAACTATTTAATAGCTACCTAGATAAAATAAAGACAAATTTACCTGTAATATAAAAACTAACCTAAGTTACATTTACACCTAACACTACACTATCATTAAATAAATTATTCCTATTTAAAACTAAATACTTACCTGTTTATTAATTAACTAGTCCTAAAGCCCGTTCACACGGGCCATTTTTTGCAGTACAGTGGTCCCACCCCTGGCGTTCTCTCCCTCCCACTCTCTTTTGCTTTCTCTCTCTCCCCCCTCTCTTTTGGGCTCTCTCCCCCTCTCTCTCTCCCCCTCTCTCTCTCTCTCGCTCCCCTCTCTCTCTCCCCCCTCTCTCTCTTTCTCTCTCTCCCCCCTTTCTCTCTCTCTCTCCTCTCTCTCCCCTCTCTCTATCTCACCCCTCTCTCTCTCTCTCTCCCCTCTCTCTCTCTCCCCTCTATCTCTCTCTCCCCCCCTCTCTCTCTCTCGCCTCTCTCTTTCTCTCTCCCCTCTCTCTCTTTCTCTCTCTCCCCCCTTTCTCTCTCTCTCTCCATCTCACCCCTCTCTGTCTCTCTCTCTCCCTCTCTCTTTCCCCTCTCTCTCTCCCCCTTTAACTCCCCCCTCTTTCTCCCCCTCTCTCTCCCCCCTCTCTCTCTCCCCACATCTCCCCCCCTCTCTCCACATCTCCCCACATCTCTCCCCATCTCCCCCCTCTCTCCACATCTCCCCACATCTCTCCCCTTTCTCCACATCTCCTCCTCTCTCCACATCTCCCCCCTCTCTCCACATCTCCCCACATCTCCCCCCTCTCCCCACATCTCCCCCCTCTCTCCACATCTCCCCCCTCTCTCCACATCTCCCCCCTCTCTCCACATCTCCCCCCTCTCTCCACATCTCTCCCCTCTCTCCACATCTCCCCCCTCACTCCACATCTCCCCCCTCACTCCACATCTTCCACATCTCCCCACATCTCTCCACATCTCCCCCCTCACTCCACATCTCCCCCCTCACTCCACATCCCTCCACCCTCTCTTGAGATGTTTGAGCTCTCTTCACGGGCCTTCGCGTTAGGCCCCGCCCCCTTCACGCTCGGTCACGCCCACTTTTGTTCTGCGCAGTCGGCAGAACAGGTAGGGACTTAGGCCAGTGTGTTTGTCCGCGTGCTGTCTCTACTACGCATGACAGCTTCGGACAAACACACTTGGCCTTTTATAGTATAGGATAATTACATTGTAGCTATTTTAGGATTTATATTTATTTTACAGGTAACTTTGTATTTATTTTAACTAGGTAAAATAGTTATTAAATATTTATTTACTAACTACCTAGCTAAAAGAAATACAAAATTACCTGTAAAATAAATCCTAACCTAAGTTACAATTAAACCTAACACTACACTATCATTAAATTAATTAAATAAATTAGCTACCAATACCTACAATGAAATACAATTAAATAAACTAAACTAAATTACAAAAAAAACAAACACTAAATTACAGAAAATAAAAAAATATTACAAGAATTTTAAACTAAACTAATTACACCTAATCTAAGCCCCCTAATAAAATAAAAAACACCAAAATAATAAAAGTCCCTACCCTATTCTACATTACAAAGTAATCAGCTCTTTTACCAGCCCTTAAAAGGGCTTTTTGCGGGGCATGCCCCAAAGTAATCAGCTCTTTTGCCTGTAAAAAAAAATACAACCCCCCCCAACATTAAAAGCCACCACCCACATACCCCCACTCTAACCCACCCAAACCCCCCTTAAATAAACCTAACACTAACCCCCTGAAGATCTCCCTACCTTGAGTCATGTTCACCCAGCCGGGCCAAAGTCATCATCCAAGATGGCGTCCCTCGAATAGGATTCTATCAGCCAATCGGAATTAAGGTAGGAAAAATCTGATTGGCTGATTCAATCAGATTCAAGTTCAATCCGATTGGCTGATCCAATCAGATTGAGCTTGCATTCTATTGGCTGTTCTGATCAGCCAATAGAATGCAATCTCAATCTGATTGGCTCATTGGATCAGCCAATCAGATTTTCCTACCTTAATTCTGATTGGCTGATAGAATTCTATCAGACAATCGGAATTCAAGGGACGCCATCTTGGATAACGTCACTTAAAGGAATATTCATTCGTCGGGTAGTCGTCGTTTGAAGAGGATAGCTCCGCGTCGGCTCGTTTGAAGATGGCTCTGCTCCGGATGGATGAAGATTGAAGACGCTGCCTGGATGAAGACTTCTATCGGATGGAAGACCTTTTAAGGGCTGGTAAAAGAGCTGATTACTTTGTAATGTAGAATAGGGTAGGGACTTTTATTATTATTATTTTTTTTTTATTAGGGGATTAGATTAGGTGTAATTAGTTTAAAATTCTTGTAATTTTTTTTATTTTCTGTAATTTAGTGTTTGTTTTTTTTGTAATTTAGTTTAGTTTATTTAATTGTATTTAATTGTAGGTATTGGTAGCTAATTTATTTAATTAATTTAATGGTAGTGTAGTGTTAGGTTTAATTGTAACTTAGGTTAGGATTTATTTTCCAGGTCATTTTGTATTTCTTTTAGCTAGGTAGTTAGTAAATAGTTAATAACTATTAAATAGCTATTGTACCTAGTTAAAATAAATACAAAGTTACCTGTAAAATAAATATAAATTATTAAATATAATTATTATTAATTACATTGTAGCTATATTAGGGTTTATTTTATAGGTAAGTATTTAGTTTTAAATAGGAATAATTAATTTAATAAGATTAATATTTATTTAGATTTATTTAATATTTAAGTTAGGGGGGTGTTAGGGTTAGTGTTAGACTTAGGTTTAGGGGTTAATAATTTTATTATAGGTTGCAGCGGTATAGGGGGGGGCAGGATAGGGGTTAATTAGTTTAATATAGATGGTGGCGGTATGGGGGGGGGGCAGGATAGGGGTTAATAAATTTATTATAGGTGGCGACGGTGTAGGGGGGGCAGATTAGGGGTTAATAAGTTTAATATAGGTGGCGGCGGGTCCGGGAGCGGCGGTTTAGGGGTTAAACAATTTATTTAGTTGCGGCGGGGTCCGGGATCCGCAGGATAGGGGTTAATAACTTTATTATAGGTGGCGGCGGTATGGGGGGGGCAGGATAGGGGTTAATAGGTATTATGTAGGTGACGGAAAGGTCCGGGAGCGGCGGGCTTAGGGGTTAATACATTTATTATAGTTGCAGCGGGGTCTAGGAGCGGCGGTTTAGGGGTTAATAACTTTATTTAGTTTCGGGGGGCTCCGGGAGCAGCGGTATAGGGGGTAGAACAGTATAGTATAGTGTGGGTGCTTAGTGACAGCTTATCAATAAAGCTGTAAAAAAGCCGAAGAGCAGCGAGATCGGATGAGTGATAACTATCACAGTCCGCTGCTCATCGCCCCGTACTTGGTGCACGGCTTTTTGACAACTTTTGCAAATTTATTCAGGTCCGTGGCGGCGATCTGAGGCAAGCTTAGGCGAGCATATTGGGCCGGCGAATTCAAGAAAATTATGGAGCTTAATAACTAGAGGCCTATATGTCAATATTACACACGTTTCCGTTTTGCTTATTGAGTTCCGGCATGTATAAACGGATTGGTCCCTGGGAGCAAAGAGAGTTGGCGTGTACTGGAGTCTGTGTTAATACAGTGATTTTTTATGTGTTCTTTTCTGTGATCTCTGCTCTCCTCTACGGTTTCTCACTCTACACACTATATATATATATATATATATTATTCAAGTTTAGTGTTTGCACAGGCATATTGGTATCAGTGACGTGCAGTGAGGTCAGAGGCTGGTGAGGCACTAGATATGTTACGCTGGAGAAATACATGTACAGAGGGCCGCAAGTACCCCCAACAGGGCAGGTTTAAATGATAGCTGAACCAGTGCACAGGTGACATAATCAGGTGATGGGTGAGAGCAAGTTAGTAACCACTGAGTTACTGATCAGCTGATTACTTCACCTGTGCACTGATACAGCTATAATGAAAACCTGGCCTGTTGGGGGTACTTGAGGACCATTGTTGAGAAACACTGCACTAAAGCACTAGCTCATCGGAAATGTATTGATTACCTGGAGAATAAAGCACACATACTCTGCTCACTGACACCCACACACACTCTGCTCACATACACACTCACACAATTCTGTGGCACAGTGCCAGTTACTAAACAATTAGAATGATACACAATCTCTTTTCTTCTCACTACTGTATTGTAAAAATAGAAATAATTTACCATACAAGTTTTACACAAAGGACAAGTTATGAACACTGCCAACACAGCTGCTGCAATATGGTGTTCAAGAAACACACATGCACATCCCACTTAGGTATGCTCTTCAACAAAGGACACCAAAGGATACCAAAAGAATGAAGTACATAATAATAAAAGTAAAATATAATGTTTTTTTTAATTTTGTTTTTTGTGCAATTTCTATCTGAATGATGGAAATGTAATTATGACTTTCATGTTCCTTTCAAAAACTAATTTGATTTGCTGACATGGGGCCAGTAACAGTTGATGCTAATTCTCAAAATATAAATAACTTGAAAAGTCTATTAAAATATCATGCTCTACCTCAATCATGAAAGTTTAATTTTAAATGTCTCCCTTTGACTATGTGTTTAACCAGTTACTTTACAGTGGCATTATTTCTAAAAACATTTAACTGCAATAATTACATATATTTTTAAATGACTCATTATCTCCTTTTATTAATATAAACTTGTATAAAAGCAGCACATATTAAAAACACAATGCAACAGCTTTCAAATGATTTGTGAATTACAAGTTAACAGCAGTCTTAAAATAAATGGAGACACAGAGAAAAATAAAAATAGATACTGCATCCTCTGACTGAACAGACATAACATATATGGAGTTTGTACTTAATTAAATCAAATAACCATAAAATAGGGAGGCTTAACAATATTCAATGTCAAAAACTTTAATTTAAATAATGTGGACACTGCACACTTAACTTCAAACTCTGGGTTTTAAATTATGGATTTAAATTTGAATTGACCCTTTGACTTCCTGTCAGTATTGGGTTATGCTCACTTACTGTCCCCCCCCCTGTTAATGAGCTGTATCTGAACACAATTTGTGAATCACAAGAGATGTAGAATACTACTTTACTCTTCTGCTTGGGTTATGCTCACTTACTGCCCCCCCCCCCTTGTTAATGAGCTGTATCTGAACACAATTTGTGAATCACAAGAGATGTAGAATACTACTTCACTCTTCTGCTTGGTGTCATCTGTTCTTAGGTTACCTCAGCTTCCAGTTGTGTCACATGACCCTGCTCACTGCATCCTCCTTCTGATTAATCTTTATATCCTTCACTTGCTAGGAGGCATCAAGAGGGGTGCCTCCTATTGGTCCCAATTTTTGCTGCTAATATATTGACAGAACACAGGTGGCGCTGAAGCACAGCTTTTCCTTTGACGCATGTACTGCAATGGAGAGAAGCGTTCCTGTACCTGCCTCTCCATAGCATTACATGGGGGGAAAATATTTTTTTTGGACTTTTTTTTTTGTTTTAATTAAAATTTAATTAAGCTTTGGCCACATATGGCAGGGTAGGCACTGCCTCCCCTGCCTCCTATGAGTGCACGTCCCTGATTGGTATAGATATTTAAATGCATTTGTTTGCATCATTATCACATATATCTATATCATACTGATTATAACAGTGTTGGTATCTCTATAGATATTCTGTCTTTTTCCTGCAATCCAGGCCCATGAACTTTATTGCCTAGTGATAATTTATCTGTGAGGTTACATAGCATGCTCTCGCTAAGTCCAGAGTTTAACTTTATCCTTTTATATATTTTTAGTTTAAATTTAATGCAACAATGGTGTTGGGTGTTTTTGTTTTCACTGCTGTTTGTATCTTTTGTATGCATATCCATATATGTTTTCTTTTTTTCTATAGATTTATTATGTCTTGAAGAAGGCTGTCATGTGAGCCGAAACGTTGACTTTGTCTTTGATGAGTAATTGAGACCCTGAATAAAATTATTTATGTGGTTCTTTAAAATACCCTGAGAGTGCCCTTCATGCCCATCTTTTATTATATATGAACTTTGAGGATTGCACCCAGGTGGTTGACATAGTGCCAAGGTTGGAGTGCTGGGATACCTGATATATATATATATATATATATATATATATATATATATATATATATATATATATATATAAATAAAATGAACAAGTGAAGAACATAGGAATTCCAAAAGTTTCTATAAAAAATAAATAAAAACATTAAAATTATATTGCTTTTTTTAAGGTATTTGACTGGGAAGGGCTCAAAAGTGTGTGTGTGTGTATGTATATATATATATATATATATATATATATATATATATATATACACACACACACACATATACTGTACATATTTAACACATAAACACATGTATAGGCATATATGCACATGTATACAAATAAAAAGACACACACATATATATATATATATATATAATTTTTATTTTTATTTTAGTTCTCCCAGTTAAACACTTTGGCATATACCATTTTACCCTAACACTTTCTTAAGGTCTCAGGTTGCACTATTTCTTCTAGCGTTGCTTTGGACTGTGCTTGAGCGCAAGCAATGACTTTCAACTTGTAATTTAAGTGATGTTTAGTGTGGTGAGGTTGTGATTTCCATCAAAGGAATAGGAAAGTCAGCATTAAACTTGCATGATTCAGATAGAGCATGTAATTTTAAGACACCTTTAATTTCACTTCTATTTTCAAATGTGTTTCGTTCTCTTGGCATCCCTTGTTGAAAATGAATATGCACATATCCTACACTAGTGGGAGCTGCTGCCGATTGGTGCCTTCACATATTTGTCTCTTGTGTTTGGCTAACTAGATGTGTATCATGTGTTCAACTAGCTGCTAGTATTGCAATGCTGTTCCTTCAGCAAAGTATAACAAGATAATGAAGCAAATTTGATAATAGAAGTAAATTGGAAAGTTGTTTAAAATTGTATGTTGTATCCAAATCATGAAAACAATTTTTTGGGTTTCCGGTCCCTTTAAAAGTAAAGGAATGTTGGTTACGCTAAACCTTCCCTGGTAAATCCGTTTTACCATAGACTTGTAATGCGATCCAGCAATATATTGATATAACATCCTTTGCTTTCATTAGCACTCCACTTGTAATCTGGGCAAAAATGCTTCACATTTTTATTTAGACCTTATATTTTAATACAAGAGCTTACCCTTCACATACAGATCCTGCATAGTGACATTAACCTCTCTCAAGGTGAAATTTGTTTTTCTATAATTCTTTTCGGGACCTCACAGTACTGATGAGATTTCTTAGATCATCTCACCTGAGCAGAGAGCTTTAGGTCGTCTCACCTGAGCATAGAGCTTTAGGTCGTCTCACCTGAGTATAGAGCTTTAGGTCATCTCACCTGAGCAGAGAGCTTTAGGTCGTCTCACCTGAGCAGAGAGCTTTAGGTCGTCTCACCTGAGCAGAGAGCTTTAGGTCGTCTCACCTGAGCAGAGAGCTTTAGGTCGTCTCACCTGAGCAGAGAGCTTTAGGTCGTCTCACCTGAGCAGAGAGCTTTAGGTCGTCTCACCTGAGCAGAGAGCTTTAGGTCGTCTCACCTGAGCAGAGAGCTTTAGGTCGTCTCACCTGAGCAGAGAGCTTTAGGTCGCCTCACCTGAGCAGAGAGCTTTAGGTCGCCTCACCTGAGCAGAGAGCTTTAGGTCGCCTCACCTGAGCAGAGAGCTTTAGGTCGCCTCACCTGAGCAGAGAGCTTTAGGTCGCCTCACCTGAGCAGAGAGCTTTAGGTCGCCTCACCTGAGCAGAGAGCTTTAGGTCGCCTCACCTGAGCAGAGAGCTTTAGGTCGCCTCACCTGAGCAGAGAGCTTTAGATCGCCTCACCTGAGCAGAGAGCTTTAGATCGTCTCACCTGAGCAGAGAGCTTTAGATCATCTCACCTGAGCAGAGAGCTTTTGATTATTTCACCTGAGCAAAGAGCTTGATATCATCTCACCTGAGAAGAAAGCTTGATATAATTTTACCAGAGCAGAAAGCTTAATATTATCTCATCTGAGCATAGAGCTTTAGATCATCTCACTTGAGCAGAGAGCTTTAGATCATCTCACCGGAGCAGAAAGATCTAGATCATCTCACCTGAGCAGAGAGTTCTAGATAATCTTAACTGAGCACGGAGCTTCAGATCCCCAGCAGTGTATGTAGGATTGTGATTTTACAAATTTGGATTTTGCTTACAGTTTCTTTGTGGTTTTAACAAATTAGGCTCATACTTTGGGGCCTATTTAAGAATGTGCGAGCTGACATGATCCGATATTACGGATCATGTCCGCTGCACATGCATACGCTGTCGGCATTTATCATTGCACCAGCAGTTCTTGTTAACTGCTGGTGCAATGCTGCCCCCTGCAGATTTGCAGCCGCTAACATGGGATGTCAATCAACCCAATCGTATTGGATCAGGTTGATTTCCAGCGATGTCTGTCCACTGCCTCAGAGCAGGCAAACAGGTTATGGAGCAACGGTCTTTAGACACAGGGCATCAAGCTCCATACGGATCTTGATAAATAGGCCCCTTTGTGTATCTTTTACAAATAAAATACATTGCACTTTACATTTGTTCTATTAAAATAAAATTGAAAAACTGATGACTGCAGTTTCACAGAAAGCTTCATTACTTTCAATACATTCTATATGAAAATGGATGGAGCCTGGAAGCCCCACAGTGATGAGAGATGATTTTTATAGACAGAAATGAGGCTCTCTGGAAAAAGGAATTTCACAGAGGAAAGTGACATTAACAGTAGAACACCTGGGACTGATGTAAAGGCTTCATTCCAGCCAAAACAAACAAACAAACAATTTAACCTGCTTTTGCCAGTAGTTTCTGTCATTTAAATAATATCAATTTTGAGCAAACTTCACCTACTTTTAGCTGTCGAGATAATTACAGTGAGACCAGCTTGTTTAAAATTCTTACAAAAATTTACAAGACTTGTAAGAGAGCTTCTGACATACCCTAGTAACTACCCTATTTAGCCTAGTGAACTGCCCTCTCCCTCCTACATTCTGAAACTGTCAGTTTTAGTTTATAATGGAGCAAATTCAAAGTGCAATGTAATTTGTAAAAAAAATACAGAAATATACAAAGTATGATTCTAATCGGTTAAAGTAACACAGCAACTTTTTAAACTTAATCACAAAAAGAAATTGGAACCTAAAAGTATACAGTGGAACTCAGCACGATTATATAATACAAATAAAATGAAAACTCTGTTTAGCAGAAACAAAACACCAAGATAAAACATAAGATCAATTTTATTTTATTTACTGAAACAAAATGTTAACAGCATAAAATCAGTATAAACTAAGCATTGTACACAACAAGACTTATGTGACCTGCAGGCCAAAATAAATTAATATATACTTCACTGCAAAATTATTCCATGTCTCATAAATACAATAAAGTCCAGTGATCAATACAGAACATTCTCATGAGATAGTTCCTGGTTTAAATATACATGACCACCAATGATTAACAGATGCCATCACAAGCTGGTAAACTGGGAGAATATGCACAATAAGCTACAGATAAAAATAAGGAAATCAAATAAAATGGATGGCAAGAGCCGCTATGCTGGTGGTATATTTGTGTCTTACCAAACAATGTCCAAATTAGACAAACATGGTACTGTCATTGTGTCTCTCAACTCCAACTGGATGACCCTACTGAGTGTACCATCTCCTACGATATCTCAGCTGGTGGTCTCTTAGGCATACTTACCAAACTAACACAGTAATATTTTTTGGTTCTTTTTCCTCCATCGCTTATGGTTCCATCAATTCTTTAATTCACAGAACTATAAATATATTTGTTCAGCAGACCAGGCACAGATTAGTCGCCAGGACCAAAAAAACATTTAAACACTAGAGCCATAGATCTACTGATATGTGAGTCCATGTCTGAGCTAATTCTGAGGGAGAAGACCCTGTAACCACCAGGGCTGTTAATGTAATGTCATTTATCTGATAATTCCCAGGACTACAAATCTATTTATTAGATTGTCAGCTCTATGTGACTGTGGGAATGAGACATAAGATCTTTATTGGTGTTAAGTATATATTTATTTGCATCTCCTGTATTCTGCTGATTACTTGATTGCACGGTTGCAAAGTGTTCCTGGAAATTTTATTCCAATGTTGGCAACTTTAGTGTGTACTTGTAAATGATTTAATCTAAATGTAGACTGAGAGGGGTCACTGCACGTTATCTGCTGTCACGTTCTGTGTCTGAGCGAGATATCAATGTGAGACAGCTGCAGTGTGAGATAGATACAGTCACACAGCAGCCTAGAGACAGAATTCATTGTTTTTGTAAGTGAAATTGGTGATAATAATGTGTAACCACAGTACCTCCCAATGCTAGATGTCATGTTCCGGTGTACATGCGCTCAGGACACAGACCCTCGGGGCAGTGGTAGGGATTTGGAGACACGGACCCCTGACCCGGGGAAGAGTATCCTGGACGTGGATAGATGATATTCTGTGATTCATAGTTGCAAGAAATTATTGTAGAATTCATGGTGTGCGCAACATATGTAAACAATATATTCTGGCTTCACTGTGACTTATATTTAGTTAATAGGAGTAGCTGCAGGATTCAATGAGAGAAAAATATAGCAATGTGGAATGTTCAGCCTTCAGAGTAAACTGGTAGAAGATTGACTCATAGATGCATACTAAGGTTTGTTGCAGGTTCACAGTACATAATATTATATAGAGCTGTATGTCAGTAATAAGCAGAGTAGCACAGGTGATAGACAAGTTGCAAGTTTAAGGCATTAAATACTGTTTGTGCATATAATGGAGAATCACATGAAAGCTTTTAACTGAACAAATAGATGCAGAGTTCTGAATATATTAACATATATGGAGGAGGATATTTCAGCTATGACAACTTGTAGCAGTTGTAGTTATAAAGTTCTGAGTAAGATGCTGTTGAAGTAATTAGAGAGTGATTATAACCAAATGCATACTTGTAATTTATAATAAAGTTTGTTAAGTAGCAGTGTCCAGGAAACAAAATGGAATTATTTTGATACTTGCGATTAGATGATTTTAAGCATAGGTAAAAGGAAAGGCTGTAGCTTGAATAAGTTGGTAAAATCCATGCAGCAACAGTCACAGACCTCTGTTGTTCTGGAACACAACTTCAAAGTTAATGCAATGCACATTAGGCCTGAGAAGACTTAAAAAGAGGCTGAGGGAATCAGGTGCATGAATGATTAATTAGCCAGGTAAGTTGAATGCAAATACTGCCCAAACCAGCATGATTGTCAGAAGCAAGGAAGGCAGTCTTAAAGGGACAGTGATATCAGGCTGGGATATGTTACACTAGAATACAGTAGTCATTGCCATACCACAGCGTTATTAAACACAGTAAAGGGCCTTTTGCAGCTACTGCTACATCGGGGCAGTGCTGAGTGTAGTGATGACGTGTATAAGACCATTTTCATGGCTGGATTTAATGTTTATTTTCATTTTTCTACATAACATGCGTTGCAACTAATTTATTTTGACACTGTTACACACGGGTAATACACACAGTCTGTAACATCCAGCCCAGGATTGAACCCAGGACTCCAGATTTCTAGTCTGCTACTGACTCTTGGCTGCTGTTTTGGCCTCTAAACCAGTCTGTGCTTCCTCTCCTGCTCCACCTGCTTGCCAGCTGTAGGTAATTACAGCAATTAGCCACAGTCACACACAAACTGGACATTGTCACACACAGACTGCACACTGTCACATACAGACATCACACTGTCACACACAGTCACACAAAGACAACACATTGTTGCACACAGTCACACGCAGACAGCACACTGTCACACGCAGACAGCACACTGTTACTCGCAGACAGCACACTGTTGCTCGCAGACAGCACACTGTTGCTCACAGACAGCACACTGTTGCTCGCAGACAGCACACTGTCGCTCACAGACAGCACACTGTCGCTCACAGACACCGTACACCGTTTGTATACATGTACATGTATATGTACACACAGGCAGCACACAGTCACACACAGACAACATATAGTCACACACAGACAGCACACTGTTACCCACAGTCACACACAGACAGCACACTGTTACTCGCAGACAGCACACTGTTGCTCGCAGACAGCACACTGTTGCTCGCAGACAGCACACTGTTGCTCGCAGACAGCACACTGTCGCTCACAGACAGCACACTGTCGCTCACAGACACCGTACACCGTTTGTATACATGTACATGTATATGTACACACAGGCAGCACACAGTCACACACAGACAGCACTCTGTTACACACAGACAACATATAGTCACACTCAGACAGCACACTGTTACCCACAGTCACACACAGACAGCACACTGTTACCCAAAGTCACACACAGACAGCACACTGTTACCCAAAGTCACACACAGACAGCACACTGTTATACACAGTCACACACAGACAGCTCACTGTTATACACAGTCACACACAGACAGCTCACTGTCACTCACAGACAGCATACTGTCACTCACAGAGAGCACACAGTCACACACAGAAAGCACACAGTCACACACAGAAAGCACACAGTCACACACAGACAGCACATTATCGCACACAGTCACACATAGACAGCACACAGTCACACATAGACAGCACACTGTCACTCAACAGACAGCACACTGTCACTCAACAGACAGCACACTGTCACTCAACAGACAGCACACTGTCACTCAACAGACAGCACACTGTCACTCAACAGACAGCACACTGTCACTCAACAGACAGCACACTGTCACTCAACAGACAGCACACTGTCACTCAACAGACAGCACACTGTCGCTCACAAACAGTACACTGTCGCTCACAAACAGTACACAGTCACACACAGACAGCACAGAAAGCACAGTCATGCACAGACAGCACACTGTCACACACAGAAAGCACACTGTTACACACAGACAGCAGAGCTCTGGTTAACTGTTTTTGCGATTCAAAAACGTTTCATAAAACACATCAAAAATACATTTAAAAATACTGTTACAATCATAATAACACCATCTAATAACAATTATTTTAAAAAGAAATTGCATTGGGGGGCGGAGCCGAGCTCCGACAAGAATGGCTGCCTAGCAGAATAGCTCCGTTTATGGATGATTTAAATAAGCTTAAAACATGTACCTACAGCATCTAAACAAGTAAAAAAAGATAAGGGATGTACTACTAAGATCAACGACAGCAGGGTGGTGTCGACTTAATAGATACAGAAGAACAACGGTCTTATACTTTACATTTATCGGCTGAACATCGCAGGAACCAACCTAAACTTTGGTGATCTCTGACTAAGTTGCTATATAGTAAAAACATAATGTCCACAGCACCTATGTATTATGAATATTTCCTTTATTCAGACATATTAAAACAGCAACGTTTCGTGACTGTAACGTTGCTGTTTTAATATGTCTGAATAAAGGAAATATTCATAATACATAGGTGCTGTGGACATTACTTTTTTACTGGGTTACTGGAGGGGTTTGGCAGTTTTACCCCAGTCTTCACGAGCACCTTTGCAGGAGTGCTGGCCCTTACTTTGTAAGTTGCTATATGGCTCGGCATTACTAGCCCAACAGCTAACAAAGATTGACTGTACTTATATGCAAAAGAAAGGAGCCTTCCACTATAACAAACACAGCAGGATATTCCCGCTTCGCCTTCACTAACATGGCGGCTTCCCTGCCTCTCATTGAAGAATTGCTCAGTTTAATTGATAGGCATCACGCCAAACTTACAGAGACGCTGTGTGGGATATCCTATCGTAAAGTAACCCTGACTGTGGTAAATGAGACCTCCCTTGATTGTGCTCTGGTGGAGAATGGGAACGCAGTGCCTTAGGACTTCGATGTTCAACACCCTCCTTGGGAACTCAGAGTGATTTCTCAGGCGGGGAACCGCAATCTCAACCTCGGAGCGGTAAAACAGCTTCTTTGATTTGGTGTAGCCTTTTCACTTACCCGCTGTACCCTGTGTGGGGTCAGATGTTAAACACCCTCAAACCAGAGAAGACCCGAGAGAAGGCTATGCCTTATATGCAAATCACATCTGGCTGTTGGTCCGGTGCATAATGTATCTAGTGCACCATTTCATTTATCACTGCCGTTATGGGCACTTAGGGGAACCGCGGTGGGACCCTGGAGGATACACTAATCAGACAAATCAAAAAGTTGGAGTTGGGTAAAGTAATAGCGTTTCTCACAATCTGAGAGGGATGTAATCTCTGAACATTTAAGACTCCCTTCCATCGAATGTTGTGAAAGGAGACTTATGTTATTAACACAACATTTATTCTGGCACAAAATATGAGACTTTCTGATGTTTTTTATAGGTTTTTTTGCTGGTCTCTTGTACCACCTTTGAAGCTTATATAGGGAGTGCAGAATTATTAGGCAAGTTGTATTTTTGAGGATTAATTTTATTATTGAACAACAACCATGTTCTCAATGAACCCAAAAAACTCATTAATATCAAAGCTGAATAGTTTTGGAAGTAGTTTTTAGTTTGTTTTTAGTTATAGCTATTTTAGGGGGATATCTGTGTGTGCAGGTGACTATTACTGTGCATAATTATTAGGCAACTTAACAAAAAACAAATATATACCCATTTCAATTATTTATTTTTACCAGTGAAACCAATATAACATCTCAACATTCACAAATATACATTTCTGACATTCAAAAACAAAAACAAATCAGTGACCAATATAGCCACCTTTCTTTGCAAGGACACTCAAAAGCCT
This sequence comes from Bombina bombina, assembly GCF_027579735.1. Taxonomy (NCBI): domain Eukaryota; kingdom Metazoa; phylum Chordata; class Amphibia; order Anura; family Bombinatoridae; genus Bombina; species Bombina bombina. The sequence continues at coordinate 195,587,371 of NC_069505.1, read as the reverse complement.
GCCATCCATGGATTCTGTCAGTGTTTTGATCTGTTCACCATCAACATTGCGTGCAGCACCAAGCACAGCCTCCCAGACACTGTTCAGAGAGGTGTACTATTTTCCCTCCTTGTAAATCTCACATTTGATGATGGACCACAGGTTCTCAATGGGGTTCAGATCAGGTGAACAAGGAGGCCATGTCATTAGATTTTCTTCTTTTATACCCTTTCTTGCCAGCCACGCTGTGGAGTACTTGGACGCGTGTGATGGAGCATTGTCCTGCATGAAAATCATATTTTTCTTGAAGGATGCAGACTTCTTCCTGTACCACTGCTTGAAGAAGGTGTCTTCCAGAAACTGGTAGTAGGACTGGGAGTTGAGCTTGACTCCATCCTCAACCCGAAAAGGCCCCACAAGCTCATCTTTGATGATACCAGCCCAAACCAGTACTCTACCTCCACCTTGCTGGCGTCTGAGTCGGACTGGAGCTCTCTACCCTTTACCAATCCAGCCACGGGCCCATCCATCTGGCCCATCAAGACTCACTCTCATTTCATCAGTCCATAAAACCTTAGAAAAATCAGTCTTGAGATATTTCTTGGCCCAGTCTTGACGTTTCAGCTTGTGTGTCTTGTTCAGTGGTGGTCGTCTTTCAGCCTTTCTTACCTTGGCCATGTCTCTGAGTATTGCACACCTTGTGCTTTTGGGCACTCCAGTGATGTTGCAGCTCTGAAATATGGCCAAACTGGTGGCAAGTGGCATTTTGGCAGCTGCACGCTTGACTTTTCTCAGTTCATGGGCAGTTATTTTGCGCCTTGGTTTTTCCACACGCTTCTTGCGACCCTGTTGACTATTTTGAATGAAACGCTTGATTGTTCGATGATCACGCTTCAGAAGCTTTGCAATTTTAAGAGTGCTGCATCCCTCTGCAAGATATCTCACTATTTTTGACTTTTCTGAGCCTGTCAAGTCCTTCTTTTGACCCATTTTGCCAAAGGAAAGGAAGTTGCCTAATAATTATGCACACCTGATATAGGGTGTTGATGTCATTAGACCACACCCCTTCTCATTACAGAGATGCACATCACCTAATATGCTTAATTGGTAGTAGGCTTTCAAGCCTATATAACTTGGAGTAAGACAACATGCATAAAGAGGATGATGTGGTCAAAATACTCATTTGCCTAATAATTCTGCACTCACTGTATATTTACTTTGTACGAGATAAGTACTACACAGATTATCCTACAGCAATTCATGTTCACTAGGAGCTCTTTAAATTTATATGAGACTGTCTTGTATATCGATACCTATTATTCTCTTAGTTTTGTTTATTATGCCATTTGTCTTATGCCTAGAATAAATATGACTAGCTATATATCGAATAATAATACATATCGTATCTAACTAGCGTTTAACACAATGTTACTGATATGGATGTACCTACAGGAGTACTACTTCATATATCCCGGCTTTTGCCATTATAGCACTTACTGATGTGTGAGAAAACGCAACTAATTTGCTGACTAAAATAGGACTAGGGTAGTGCCATAACTATCTATATTAACAATATGCAACCCCCCACGGGGACAATATATATCCTGCAGACTTTATGACAATTAGCTAGTTCTACCTGATAGACTTATTAGTGCAGTGGCTAACCAATAGCACTTATCTGCACACACTCTGTTCTGGGGCATTGGGCCCGTGTCCCTAAGACTGAATCTTATTACCTGCGTGTAGTAGTGTAGCCTCTATATTGTACTGATTACATCTCTCCATTATAATTTACTGATTAATTTAAAGAAATGTATCCCGCATACGATCTATACCTCTAAAGTATTTCTATGTTAAAGGGCTACTAAACCCAAAATCTTTCTTTCATGATTCAGATAGAGAATAGAAATTTAAACAACATTACAATTTACTTCCATTATTTATTTTGCTTCATTTTTTAAATATCCTTAGTTGAAGAAAAAGCAATGCACATGGTGAGCCAATCACACGAGGCTTCTATGTGCAGCAACCAATCAGCAGCTAGTGAGCATATCTAGATATGCTTTTCATCAAAGAATATCAAGAGAATAAAACAAATTAGATAATATAAGTAAATTAGAAAGATGTTTAAAATTGCATTCTCTTTCTAAATCATAAAAGAAAAATGTGGTTGGCATGTCCCTTTAACTTCCCCATAGAGGCAACCGAAAGCCCTCATACAAATCAATAAAGTAAAATGAGGTTTCTGTTATGTGGGTTCTGACGTATAGGGGGTTAACTATAGCTGATGCTGAGGGGTACATTGTTTAGACTACACCTGGTTAGCAATCTCACCATAACAATATATGTCAATTATGTGACTACGGTGTCCAGCTTACTATTCCTGCTGCTCCCATAATAATTTCTATTTTTATATAGCTCCCCCCTCCCACCAATACACTCTGGCATCTGTAATTATGCTGAAAGTGTTATAGCGTGGTTTCCCTTGATAAACACCGCAAATGTAATCATATTCCACTTTATAACTTACATATTTTTTTTCACGTATTGAAGTCAGAGCCCCATGTTCTTTTTTCATGTTCAAATCCTGTGCATTTTCTATTAAGAATTCTATGTTTATACACTTTAAATCACACAGTGGTTCTACTTCTACTTAATCATATATTTTCCCATATTATTAATGACTTATATGTTATTCTCCTTTTTCAATGCGGGAAAGTATTCTTTCATATGGTTTTAGTATGATATCATTTATATTCATTATGTCATCTGTCTTACAAGACATTCAGAAATTGTAATATCCTTGTGATGTACAGTTGCAAGAAAAAGTATGTGAACCCTTTGGAATGATATGGATTTCTGCACAAATTGGTCATAAACTGTGATCTGATCATCATCTAAGTCACAACAATAGACAATCACAGTCTGCTTAAACTAATAACACACAAAGAATGAAATGTTGCCATGTTTTTATTGAACACACCATGTAAACATTCACAGTGCAGGTGGAAAAAGTATGTGAACCCCTAGACTAATGACATCTCCAAGAGCTAATTGGAGTGAGATGTCAGCCAACTGGAGTCCAATCAATGAGATGAGATTGGAGGTGTTGGTTACAGCTGCCCTGCCCTATAAAAAACACACACCAGTTCTGGGTTTGCTTTTCACAAGAAGCATTGCCTGATGGGAATGATGCCTCGCACAAAAGAGCTCTCAGAAGACCTACGATTAAGAATTGTTGACTTGCATAAAGCTGCAAAGGGTTATAAAAGTATCTCCAAAGCCTTGCTGTTCATCAGTCCACGGTAAGACAAATTGTCTATAAATGGAGAAAGTTCAGAACTGCTGCTGCCTGATGGGAATGATGCCTCGCACAAAAGAGCTCTCAGAAGACCTACGATTAAGAATTGTTGACTTGCATAAAGCTGCAAAGGGTTATAAAAGTATCTCCAAAGCCTTGCTGTTCATCAGTCCACGGTAAGACAAATTGTCTATAAATGGAGAAAGTTCAGAACTGCTGCTACTCTCCCTAGAAGTGGCCGTCCTGTAAAGATGACTGCAAGAGCACAGCGCAGACTGCTCAATGAGGTGAAGAAGAATCCTAGAGTGTCAGCTAAAGACTTATAAAAGTCACTGGCAAATGCTAACATCCCTGTTAGCGAATCTACAATACGTAAAACACTAAACAAGAATGGATTTCATAGGAGGATACCACAGAGGAAGCCACTGCTGTCCAAACAAAACATTGCTGCACGTTTACAGTTTGCACAAGAGCACCTGGATGTTCCACTTTATTTAGAATTTTTTTTCTATTACTTTGGTCTTATGATTTTGTTATCCCCCGCCCCCACTCCTGCCCACCACATTTCAAATTTTTGCCGCAGGGGTGTCCCTCTTTTGAATTTTTAAATGTTGGGAGGTATGCCCAGAATACTTCAATACACTGCAGGGGGAGATCTCAAACTTTCAAACAAAAGGACAAATTATGCTAATAGGAGACATGAATGCTCGCACAAGCAATGCAAGGGACTGTACCCCCAGCCACACATGGGAAAAAACTCCTTGATGTTTGTAAAAGATTAGGTCTGTAAATTGTAAATGGAAGGGTAATAGGAGACATGCTGGGAAGTTTTACATTCAACTCATCAAGTGGTAAAAGTGTCATTGACTATGTGATAACTGTCCTGACCTGGACATCAGAAAGATCAGTTCGCTGATCGTAAGACCCCAGTCCTACCTATCAGACCATAACCAAATTGTCATACACATCAATAGTTCAAAGAAAATCCCAACATGGAAAGCCAGAAAACATCTGTACAGAATGTCCCCTAATTACCCGTGGTCCCAAAAAAGTAAGGAAATCTTTATGAACAGCTTGGAAACTGAGGAGTTAACTAATCAAATTAATGCTTTCATTAATAGAAGCTACAGTTATACTCCATATGACACAAATAAAGCAGCAAATGATTTAACAACTATTCTCCATAGAGCAGCAAACAAATCCCTTAAACTGTCAGACAAAAGACAAAGAAAAAATAACAATAAAAATGATTGGTTTGATAAAGAATGTGCAGCCTTAAGTCTTGAGGTGAGAAAATGATCAAACCTTAAACACAGAGAACCACTGCGAGAGGATCTGAGGTGCACATATAACCGTAAACTAAAAGAGTAAAAATCCACCCTCAAACACAAGAAAATAAACCACCTAAATAAAACACTTTCCCAAATTCAAGAATCAACAGATAATAATTCCTTTTGGAGCTTGTGGAAAAATTCACATCAAAAGCCATTGGGCATATTCCAATCCAAGATGGTGACATATGGACAGATTATTTTCAAACATTATACAAAGATCTAGAACCTAATAAGCTCAGTATGTCACAAAAAGAAACTCGTGAAAAACTGTTAAATTTAGAAAATGTAATAAAGAACTATCAAACTCCTCTAGACTTCTCCTTCACACTACAGGAAGTTGCAGAAAGCATAAGGTCATTAAAAATAAAAAAAAAGTTTGTGGATCTGACCAAATACTAAACAAGATGCTGATTCACAGCAGCCCACAGCTCCAAGAGGCTCTCAAAAAACTGTTTAATATCATCTTACAATCAGGGCACTTCCCAGAAACATGGACAGAAGGTCTGGTTACCCCAATCCCCAAACATGGGGATCTAACTGACTCAAATAACTACAGGGGAGCCTGTGTAAACAGCAATGTGAGCAAACTCTTCTGCACAATCCTGAACCAGAGAATATTAAAAATTCTAATAGACAGCAGAACCCTGCACATGAGTCAGATAGGTTTCCTCCCAAAACAAAGAACCACAGACCACATCTTCACATTACAAGCTATCACTAACAAGTATGTGAAAAGCTCACCATCAGGGAAGGTGTTTGCATGTTTTGTGGACTTCAAAAAAGCATTTGACTCAATCTGGCACCCTGGCCTATACATGAAACTGCTGCAAAGTGGAATTGATGGGAAGACAAATGACATAATAAAGACCATGTATTCATCCCTCAAATGTAAAGTAAAAATAAACAAAGTACAAAGAGCTTTGAACAAAAGAGAGGTGTCAGACAAGGATGCAGCCTTAGCCCCACATTATTCAACCTGTACATTAATGATCTGTCCACAGTACTGGAGAAATGCACAGCACTAGGTATATCCCTGAATGGGAAGCAAATCCATTCTCTCTTATATGCAGATGACCTGCTCATTCTGTCCCCCACTGCAGTGGGTTTGCAAGAAAAACTAGACATACTGCAGACATACTGTAAGTCATGGGCAATGGAAGTGAATATGGAAAAAACGAAAGTCATGATTTTCCAGAAAAAGCCCAAAAATCTCCAGCAAAAACTTAAATTCCTATTGTTCTCTAAAGAGGTAGAGCACTCATTAAATTATACTTCTCTTGGGCTTACACTGAGTGCATCAGGAAGCTTTAAACTGGCCATCAAAACACTGCAAGAAAAAGCCCTTAGAGCCTTCCATGCAATAAAGAAGCTGCTATCCAGTCTAAACCCTCCTACAGAACTGTTTGAAAGCACCATTGTACCAATCCTGCTGTATGGCTGTGAGGTCTGGGGCCCAACACTGACCCAGAACTACTGAGAATGGGACAAAACTCTCACAGAAATTGCACATCTCCAATTCTGTAAATATGCACTGCGGGTACACAGAAGTGCCCCTAACAATGGGTGCAGAGCAGAGCTGGGAAGATTCCCATTGTTGCTACCAATTCAAAAAAGGGTGTACAAATTCTGGTGTCACCTCACAAATAGTGACACAAGTACACTTTACCACCAATCACTCTGTGACCCAGCATCAAAAGCATTTAGTGAATATATATCAGACCTGCAAAACCACATCAGCAAAAGCACAGCCCATGAGAGAGTGTCACCAAACACCTTACAAACAGCTCTGAAGGAGAGGTACACTGGGCACTGGGAGGAACAGATAGGGCACCAGAACAAGCTGGAGTATTACAGGTTATTACAGAGAGAGTACAAAGTAGCTGAGTATCTCACAAGTGTCACCAACCCAAAGCACAGATACTCACTAAATACAGAATCTCTGACCACCAGCTGGAAATAGAGACTGGCAGATATCAGACAAAATGGAGACCCAGGGCAGCCAGACAATGTGCACAGTGTGACATTGGGGACATAGAGACTGAAGCGCACTTCCTCTTGTACTGTACAAGATACAAACTCTTAAGGGATAAATACTTCCCAAAATAATGAAAGAAATAACAGACTTCCCAGAGATGTCGGAACAAGAAAGGCTATGTGTACTCTTAGGAGAAAACAACAAAGCTACAAGGATAGTAGCAAGATATGTAGCAGACTGTCACATGACCAGAACCCCAATCAGATTATATGAACTATCATATTTACCCACTATACTCCTACTTTATAAATAGTTATTGATCTGTTTTATTGTAACATATTACTTTGGCAACACATGTAATAATGTCATGCTAATAAAGTATTCTTGACTTGACTATGCAGACAGCACACATTCAACAGATAGCACGGGTAATACACACAGTCTGTAACATCCATCTCCAGGATTGAACCCAGGACTCCAGATTTTTTTTTTGCTTTTCCAGAGCATTCTTGCGGCTAGATTTGGAGTTTGGCGGTAAAAGGGCTGTTAACGCTCCGCGGGTTTTTTTCTGGCCGCACCATAAATTTAACTCTGGTATTGAGAGTTCAAACAAATGCTGCGTTAGGCTCCAAAAAAGGAGCGTAGAGCATTTTTAACGCAAATACAACTCTCGATACCAGAGTTGCTTACGGACGCGGCCGGCCTCAAAAACGTGCTCGTGCACGATTCTCCCATAGGAAACAATGGGGCTGTTTGAGCTGAAAAAAAACCTAACACCTGCAAAAAAGCAGCGTTCAGCTCCTAACGCAGCCCCATTGTTTCCTATGGGGAAACACTTCCTACGTCTGCACCTAACACTCTAACATGTACCCCGAGTCTAAACACCACTAGCCTTACACTTATTAACCCCTAATCTGCCGCCCCCGCTATCGCTGACCCCTGCATTACACTTTTAACCCCTAATCTGCCGCTCCGTAAACCGCCGCCACCTACGTTATCCCTATGTACCCCTAATCTGCTGCCCTAACATCGCCGACCCCTATGTTATATTTATTAACCCCTAATCTGCCCCCCACAACGTCGCCGACACCTACCTACACTTATTAACCCCTAATCTGCCGAGCGGACCTGAGCGCTACTATAATAAAGTTATTAACCCCTAATCCGCCTCACTAACCCTATCATAAATAGTATTAACCCCTAATCTGCCCTCCCTAACATCGCCGACAGCTACCTTCAATTATTAACCCCTAATCTGCCGACCGGAGCTCACCGCTATTCTAATAAATGTATTAACCCCTAAAGCTAAGTCTAACCCTAACACTAACACCCCCCTAAGTTAAATATAATTTTTATCTAACGAAATAAATTAACTCTTATTAAATAAATGATTCCTATTTAAAGCTAAATACTTACCTGTAAAATAAATCCTAATATAGCTACAATATAAATTACATTTATATTATAGCTATTTTAGGATTAATATTTATTTTACAGGTAACTTTGTATTTATTTTAACCAGGTACAATAGCTATTAAATAGTTAAGAACTATTTAATAGTTACCTAGTTAAAATAATTACAAATTTACCTGTAAAATAAATCCTAACCTAAGATATAATTAAACCTAACACTACCCTATCAATAAAATAATTAAATAAACTACCTACAATTACCTACAATTAACCTAACACTACACTATCAATAAATTAATTAAATACAATTCCTACAAATAAATACAATTAAATAAACTAGCTAAAGTACAAAAAATAAAAAAGAACTAAGTTACAGAAAATAAAAAAATATTTACAAACATAAGAAAAATATTACAACAATTTTAAACTAATTACACCTACTCTAAGCCCCCTAATAAAATAACAAAGACCCCCAAAATAAAAAATTCCCTACCCTATTCTAAATTTAAAAAGTTACAAGCTCTTTTACCTTACCAGCCCTGAACAGGGCCCTTTGCGGGGCATGCCCCAAAGAATTCAGCTCTTTTGCCTGTAAAAGAAAACATACAATACCCCCCCCCCAACATTACAACCCACCACCCACATACCCCTAATCTAACCCAAACCCCCCTTAAATAAACCTAACACTAAGCCCCTGATGATCTTCCTACCTTGTCTTCACCATGCCAGGTTCACCGATCCGTCCTGGCTCCAAGATCTTCATCCAACCCAAGCGGGGGCTAGACATCCACTGAAGAAGTCCAGAAGAGGGTCCAAAGTCTTCCTCCTATCCGGCAAGAAGAGGACATCCGGACCGGCAAACATCTTCTCCAAGCGGCATCTTCTATGTTCTTCCATCCGATGACGACCGGCTCCATCTTGAAGACCTCCAGCGCGGATCCATCCTCTTCTTCCGACGACTAGACGACGAATGACGGTTCCTTTAAGGGACGTCATCCAAGATGGCGTCCCTCGAATTCCGATTGGCTGATAGGATTCTATCAGCCAATCGGAATTAAGGTAGGAAAATTCTGATTGGCTGATGGAATCAGCCAATCAGAATCAAGTTCAATCCGATTGGCTGATCCAATCAGCCAATCAGATTGAGCTCGCATTGTATTGGCTGATAGAATCCTATCAGCCAATCGGAATTCGAGGGACGCCATCTTGGATGACGTCCCTTAAAGGAACCGTCATTCGTCGTCTAGTCGTCGGAAGAAGAGGATGGATCCGCGCTGGAGGTCTTCAAGATGGAGCCGGTCGTCATCGGATGGAAGAACATAGAAGATGCCGCTTGGAGAAGATGTTTGCCGGTCCGGATGTCCTCTTCTTGCCGGATAGGAGGAAGACTTTGGACCCTCTTCTGGACTTCTTCAGTGGATGTCTAGCCCCCGCTTGGGTTGGATGAAGATCTTGGAGCCAGGACGGATCGGTGAACCTGGCATGGTGAAGACAAGGTAGGAAGATCATCAGGGGCTTAGTGTTAGGTTTATTTAAGGGGGGTTTGGGTTAGATTAGGGGTATGTGGGTGGTGGGTTGTAATGTTGGGGGGGGGGGGGGTATTGTATGTTTTCTTTTACAGGCAAAAGAGCTGAACTTCTTGGGGCAGGCCCCGCAAAGGGCCCTGTTCAGGGCTGGTAAGGTAAAAGAGCTTGTAACTTTTTAAATTTAGAATAGGGTAGGGAATTTTTTATTTTGGGGGTCTTTGTTATTTTATTAGGGGGCTTAGAGTAGGTGTAATTAGTTTAAAATTGTTGTAATATTTTTCTTATGTTTGTAAATATTTTTTTATTTTCTGTAACTTAGTTCTTTTTTATTTTTTGTACTTTAGATAGTTTATTTAATTGTATTTATTTGTAGCAATTGTGTTTAATTAATTTATTGATAGTGTAGTGTTAGGTTAATTGTAGGTAATTGTAGGTAGTTTATTTAATTATTTTATTGATAGGGTAGTGTTAGGTTTAATTATATCTTAGGTTAGGATTTATTTTACAGGTAAATTTGTAATTATTTTAACTAGGTAACTATTAAATAGTTCTTAACTATTTAATAGCTATTGTACCTGGTTAAAATAAATACAAAGTTACCTGTAAAATAAATATTAATCCTAAAATAGCTATAATATAAATGTAATTTATATTGTAGCTATATTAGGATTTATTTTACAGGTAAGTATTTAGCTTTAAATAGGAATCATTTATTTAATAAGAGTTAATTTATTTCGTTAGATAAAAATTATATTTAACTTAGGGGGGTGTTAGTGTTAGGGTTAGACTTAGCTTTAGGGGTTAATACATTTATTATAGTAGCGGTGAGCTCCGGTCGGCAGATTAGGGGTTAATAATTGAAGTTAGGTGTCGGCGATGTTAGGGAGGGCAGATTAGGGGTTAATACTATTTATGATAGGGTTAGTGAGGCGGATTAGGGGTTAATAACTTTATTATAGTAGCGCTCAGGTCCGCTCGGCAGATTAGGGGTTAATAAGTGTAGGTAGGTGTCGGCGACGTTGTGGGGGGCAGATTAGGGGTTAATAAATATAACATAGGGGTCGGCGATGTTAGGGGCAGAGATTAGGGGTACATAGGGATAACGTAGGTGGCGGCGATTTGCGGTCGGAAGATTAGGGGTTAATTATTTTAAGTAGCTTGCGGCGACGTTGTGTGGGGCAAGTTAGGGGTTAATAAATATAATATAGGGGTCGGCGGGGTTAGGGGCAGCAGATTAGGGGTACATAAGTATAACGTAGGTGGCGGTCGGCAGATTAGGGGTTAAAAATTTTAATCGAGTGGCGGCGATGTGGGGGGACCTCGGTTTAGGGGTACATAGGTAGTTTATGGGTGTTAGTGTAGTTTAGGGTACAGTAGTTAAGAGCTTTATGAACCGGCGTTAGCCAGAAAGCTCTTAACTCCTGCTTTTTTCAGGCGGCTGGAATCTTGTCGTTGGATGTCTAACGCTCACTGCAGAAACGACTCTAAATACCGGCGTTAGAAAGATCCCATTGAAAAGATAGGCTACGCAAATGGCGTAGGGGGATCTGCGGTATGGAAAAGTCGCGGCTGTAAAGTGAGCGTTAGACCCTTTAATCACTGACTCCAAATACCAGCGGGCGGCCAAAACCAGCGTTAGGAGCCTCTAACGCTGGTTTTGACGGCTACCGCCGAACTCTAAATCTAGGCCTTGGAGTCTTGTTGTCTAAAGCTGCTTGCTCTCCTGCGCCACCTGCTTGCCAGCTGTAGGTAATTACAGCAATCAGCCTGCTATTTAAAGGGACATAAAACACTAAGTACATGCTAGATAGAGTGATGCATTCAAAGAAAAGATTAGTCCATGAGTAACATATAGATGTATTTTCTAAAGTTTCATTAGTTGTTTAAAAAGTGGCAAAATAAGTGTAAAGTTTTAGTGTCTATAAAACACTGGGAGCTGCCATGTTGTAACTTGTGTTACCTTCTCTGCTGTGGCCAATTAGAGACCATTATAAATAGGTCACTAGAGTGTGCAGCCAATGGTTGTGCTGGATTTAACAGTGTTCTGCACTTCCATTTCTAACAGGAACTGAAAAGCTCACAATTTCAGAATGGAAATACAGGCAAAGAGGACAAAATAAATAATGAAAGTATATTGCAGAGTTGTTTTATATATACAATTTATCATTTTATATTACCATCTCAAAGTGTTTAATGTCCCTTTAAGGCAGACTGTCAGTTCAATCTGGGCTCTTGCATTGTGAGGCTAACCCCTGTTTTTGTGATTCTGATCCTGTGCTACCTGCTTCAACCTTCCAGTCCTTTTTGACCACAACTAGTGACTATTCTACCTGATTCTCCTTTGGTCAGTTTACTGTCTACTCTTCTAGATTCTCCAAATGTATTCTGGCTGTATTCCTAGTTCAGACCTACGGCCTATCTAAAGGACTCCATGTCAGGACTCTTTGCCTGCTGTCTTACAGCTAATAACTCTGCATGTCCATCTGGTTCCTGAAGCAGCAGTACAAGTGTATTATGTCACTGTTTGTAGTATACTTGTTCTTGAAGTAGCTGTATCCTATCTGCCATTGCAGAGTTACCTGTCTACAGCATATCTACATATCCTGCCTGTTATAACAGTGTTACCTGTCTACAGCATATCTACATATCCTGCCTGTTATAACAGTATTACCTGTCTATAGCATAGCTACATATCCTGCCTGTTATAACAGAGTTACCTGTCTATAGCATATCTACATATCCTGCCTGTTATAACAGCGTTACCTGTCTTTAGCATATCTACATATCCTGCCTATTATAACAGTGTTACCTGTCTATAGCATAGCTACATATCCTGCCTGTTATTATAACAGAGTTACCTGTCTACAGCATAGCTACATATCCTGCCTGTTATAACAGAGTTAATTGTCTACAGCATAGCTACATACCCTGCCTGTTATAACAGCGTTACCTGTCTACAGCATAGCTACATATCCTGCCTGTTATAACAGAGTTACCTGTCTATAGCATAGCTACATATCCTGCCTGTTATAACAGAGTTACCTGTCTACAGCATAGCTACTAGATATGTGCAATTCGTTTCGTATCGATTCGGAAATTCGTCAAATTCGTCAAATTCGGAGATTCGGATCGAACTGAATTTCAGAATTAAAATACTGCCGAATTTACCGAATAAATCTGAATTAGTTCGGATTTATTCGGTAAATTCGGATGGCCATGGATTACACTAGTATTGTACAGTATATTAGGTTATATCACTCTGCTATGGGTTACACCTAATATACAGTACATAATACTAGTCTAATCCCACATAACACTTACTGAAATTCCGAATTTCCGAACCGAACCGAATCCAGCCGAATTTCTGCGAATCCGAAACAAATCTGAACCGAATCGATTCAAAATTTTCCGAATTCAAATCGATCCGAAACGAAATTTGAAAAATTCCGAATCGATCCGAACCGAACCGAATTTTTCGCCATGCACATATCTAATAGTTACATATCCTGCCTGTTATAACAGAGTTACCTGTCTATAGCATAGCTAGATACCCTGCCTGTTATAACAGAGTTACCTGTCTATAGCATAGCTACATATCCTGCCTGTTATAACAGTTACCTGTCTATAGCATAGCTACATATCCTGCCTGTTATAACAGAGTTACCTGTCTACAGCATAGCTAAATATCCTGCCTGTTATAACAGAGTTACCTGTCAACAGCATATCTACATACCCTGCCTGTTATAACAGAGTTACCTGTCTATAGCATAGCTAGATACCCTGCCTGTTATAACAGAGTTACCTGTCTATAGCATAGCTACATATCCTGCCTGTTATAACAGAGTTACCTATCTTTAGCATAGCTACATATCCTGCCTGTTATAACAGAGTTACCTGTCTACAGCATAGCTACATATCCTGCCTGTTATACCGTTACCTGTCTACAGCATAGCTACATATCCTGCATGTGATAACCGTGTTACATGTCTAGAGCATAGCTACATATCCTGCCTGTTATAACAGAGTTACCTATCTTTAGCATAGCTACATATCCTGCCTGTTATAACAGAGTTACCTGTCTACAGCATAGCTACATATCCTGCCTGTTATAACAGAGTTACCTGTCTACAGCATAGCTACATATCCTGCCTGTTATAACAGAGTTACCTGTCTACAGCATAGCTACACATCCTGTCTGTTATAACAGTTACCTGTCTACAGCATAGCTACATATCCTGCCTGTTGTAACAGTTACCTGTCTACAGCATAGCTACATATACTGCATGTGATAACCGTGTTACATGTCTAGAGCATAGCTACATATCCTGCCTGTTATAACAGAGTTACCTGTCTTTAGCATAGCTACATATCCTGCCTGTTATAACAGAGTTACCTGTCTATAGCATAGCTACATATCCTGCCTGTTATAACAGAGTTACCTGTCTACAGCATAGCTACATATCCTGCCTGTTATAACAGAGTTACCTGTCTATAGCATAGCTACATATCCTGCCTGTTATAACAGAGTTACCTGTCTATAGCATAGCTACATATCCTGCCTGTTATATCAGAGTTACCTGTCTATAGCATAGCTACATATCCTGCCTGTTATAACAGAGTTACCTGTCTATAGCATAGCTACATATCCTGCCTGTTATAACAGAGTTACCTGTCTTTAGCATAGCTACATATCCTGCCTGTTATAACAGAGTTACCTGTCTATAGCATAGCTACATATCCTGCCTGTTATAACAGTTACCTGTCTATAACATAGCTACATATCCTGCCTGTTATAACAGAGTTACCTGTCTATAGCATAGCTACATACCCTGCCTGTTATAACAGAGTTACCTGTCTATAGCATAGCTACATATCCTAATTGTGAGGCTAACCCCTGTTTTTGTGATTCTGATCCTGTGCTACCTGCTTCAACCTTCCAGTCCTTTTTGACCACAACTAGTGACTATTCTACCTGATTCTCCTTTGGTCAGTTTACTGTCTTCTCTTCTAGATTCTCCAAATGTATTCTGGCTGTATTCCTAGTTCAGACCTATGGCCTATCTAAGGGACTCCATGTCAGGACTCTTTGCCTGCTGTCTTACAGCTAATAACTCTGCATGTCCATCTGGTTCCTGAAGCAGCAGTACAAGTGTATTATGTCACTGTTTGTAGTATACTTGTTCTTGAAGAAGCTGTATCCTATCTGCCATTGCAGAGTTACCTGTCTACAGCATATCTACATATCCTACCTATTATAACAGTGTTACCTGTCTATAGCATATCTACATATCCTGCCTGTTATAACAGCGTTACCCGTCTATAGCATAGCTACATATCCTGCCTGTTATAACAGCGTTACCTGTCTACAGCATAGCTACATATCCTGCCTGTTATAACAGAGTTACCTGTCTTTAGCATAGCTACATATCCTGCCTGTTATAACAGCGTTACCTGTCTATAGCATAGCTACATATCCTGCCTGTTATAACAGTTACCTGTCTACAGCATAGCTACATATCCTGCCTGTTATAACAGTTACCTGTCTATAGCATAGATACATATCCTGCCTGTTATAACAGAGTTACCTGTCTTTAGCATAGCTACATATCCTGCCTGTTATAACAGAGTTACCTGTCTATAGCATAGCTACATATCCTGCCTGTTATAACAGAGTTACCTGTCTATAGCATAGCTACATACCCTGCCTGTTATAACAGAGTTACCTGTCTATAGCATAGCTACATATTCTGCCTGTTATAACAGTTACCTGTCTACAGCATAGCTACATATCCTGCCTGTTATAACAGAGTTACCTGTCTATAGCATAGCTACATATCCTGCCTGTTATAACAGAGTTACCTGTCTATAGCATAGCTACATACCCTGCCTGTTGTAACAAAGTTACCTGTCTATAGCATAGCTACATATCCTGCCTGTTATAACAGTTACCTGTCTATAACATAGCTACATATCCTGCCTGTTATAACAGAGTTACCTGTCTATAACATAGCTACATAGCCTGCCTGTTATAACAGAGTTACCTGTCTATAGCATAGCTACATATCCTGTCTGTTATAACAGAGTTACCTGTCTACAGCATAGCTACATATCCTGCCTGTTATAACAACGTTACCTGTCTACAGCATAGCTACATATCCTGCCTGTTATAACAGTGTTACATGTCTACAGCATAGCTACATATCCTGCCTGTTATAACAGCGTTACCTGTCTATAGCATAGCTACATATCCTGCCTGTTATAACAGCGTTTCCTGTCTACAGCATAGCTACATATCCTGCCTGTTATAACAGAGTTACCTGTCTACAGCATAGCTACATATCCTGCCTATTATAACAGAGTTACCTGTCTATAGCATAGCTACATATCCTGCCTGTTATAACAGCATTACCTGTCTATAGCATAGCTACATATCCTGCCTGTCATAACAGAGTTACCTGTCTACAGCATAGCTACATATCCTGCCTATTATAACAGAGTTACCTGTCTATAGGATAGGTACATATCCTGCCTGTTATAACAGAATTACCTGTCTATAACATACCTACGTATCCTGCCTGTTATAACAGCGTTACCTGTCTATAGCCTACCTACATATCCTGCCTATTATAACAGAGTTACCTGTCTATAGCATAGCTACATATCCTGCCTGTTATAACAGCATTACCTATCAATAGCATAACTAGATATCCTGCCTGTTATAACAGGGTTACCTGTCTATAGCATAGCTACATATCTTGCCTGTTATAACAGAAATACCTGTCTATAGCATAGCTACATATCCTGTCTGTTATAACAGCATTACCTGTCTATAGCATACCTACATATCCTGCTTGTTATAACAGAGTTACCTGTCTATAGCATACCTACATATCCTGCCTGTTATAACAGCGTTACCTGTCTATAGCATAGCTACACATCCTGCCTGTTATAACAGAATTACCCGTCAATAGCATAGCTACATATCCTGCCTGTTATAACAGAGTTGCCTGTCTATAGCATAGCTACATATCCTGCCTGTTATATCAGAGTTACCTGTCTATAGCATAGCTACATATCCTGCCTGTTATAACAGAGTTACCTGTCTACAGCATAGCTACATATCCTGCCTGTTATAACAGAGTTACCTGTCTATAGCATAGCTACATATCCTGCCTGTTATAACAGAGTTACCTGTCTATAGCATAGCTACATATCCTGCCTGTTATATCAGAGTTACCTGTCTATAGCATAGCTACATATCCTGCCTGTTATAACAGAGTTACCTGTCTATAGCATAGCTACATATCCTGCCTGTTATAACAGAGTTACCTGTCTTTAGCATAGCTACATATCCTGCCTGTTATAACAGAGTTACCTGTCTATAGCATAGCTACATATCCTGCCTGTTATAACAGTTACCTGTCTATAACATAGCTACATATCCTGCCTGTTATAACAGAGTTACCTGTCTATAGCATAGCTACATACCCTGCCTGTTATAACAGAGTTACCTGTCTATAGCATAGCTACATATCCTAATTGTGAGGCTAACCCCTGTTTTTGTGATTCTGATCCTGTGCTACCTGCTTCAACCTTCCAGTCCTTTTTGACCACAACTAGTGACTATTCTACCTGATTCTCCTTTGGTCAGTTTACTGTCTTCTCTTCTAGATTCTCCAAATGTATTCTGGCTGTATTCCTAGTTCAGACCTATGGCCTATCTAAGGGACTCCATGTCAGGACTCTTTGCCTGCTGTCTTACAGCTAATAACTCTGCATGTCCATCTGGTTCCTGAAGCAGCAGTACAAGTGTATTATGTCACTGTTTGTAGTATACTTGTTCTTGAAGAAGCTGTATCCTATCTGCCATTGCAGAGTTACCTGTCTACAGCATATCTACATATCCTACCTATTATAACAGTGTTACCTGTCTATAGCATATCTACATATCCTGCCTGTTATAACAGCGTTACCCGTCTATAGCATAGCTACATATCCTGCCTGTTATAACAGCGTTACCTGTCTACAGCATAGCTACATATCCTGCCTGTTATAACAGAGTTACCTGTCTTTAGCATAGCTACATATCCTGCCTGTTATAACAGCGTTACCTGTCTATAGCATAGCTACATATCCTGCCTGTTATAACAGTTACCTGTCTACAGCATAGCTACATATCCTGCCTGTTATAACAGTTACCTGTCTATAGCATAGATACATATCCTGCCTGTTATAACAGAGTTACCTGTCTTTAGCATAGCTACATATCCTGCCTGTTATAACAGAGTTACCTGTCTATAGCATAGCTACATATCCTGCCTGTTATAACAGAGTTACCTGTCTATAGCATAGCTACATACCCTGCCTGTTATAACAGAGTTACCTGTCTATAGCATAGCTACATATTCTGCCTGTTATAACAGTTACCTGTCTACAGCATAGCTACATATCCTGCCTGTTATAACAGAGTTACCTGTCTATAGCATAGCTACATATCCTGCCTGTTATAACAGAGTTACCTGTCTATAGCATAGCTACATACCCTGCCTGTTGTAACAAAGTTACCTGTCTATAGCATAGCTACATATCCTGCCTGTTATAACAGTTACCTGTCTATAACATAGCTACATATCCTGCCTGTTATAACAGAGTTACCTGTCTATAACATAGCTACATAGCCTGCCTGTTATAACAGAGTTACCTGTCTATAGCATAGCTACATATCCTGTCTGTTATAACAGAGTTACCTGTCTACAGCATAGCTACATATCCTGCCTGTTATAACAACGTTACCTGTCTACAGCATAGCTACATATCCTGCCTGTTATAACAGTGTTACATGTCTACAGCATAGCTACATATCCTGCCTGTTATAACAGCGTTACCTGTCTATAGCATAGCTACATATCCTGCCTGTTATAACAGCGTTTCCTGTCTACAGCATAGCTACATATCCTGCCTGTTATAACAGAGTTACCTGTCTACAGCATAGCTACATATCCTGCCTATTATAACAGAGTTACCTGTCTATAGCATAGCTACATATCCTGCCTGTTATAACAGCATTACCTGTCTATAGCATAGCTACATATCCTGCCTGTCATAACAGAGTTACCTGTCTACAGCATAGCTACATATCCTGCCTATTATAACAGAGTTACCTGTCTATAGGATAGGTACATATCCTGCCTGTTATAACAGAATTACCTGTCTATAACATACCTACGTATCCTGCCTGTTATAACAGCGTTACCTGTCTATAGCCTACCTACATATCCTGCCTATTATAACAGAGTTACCTGTCTATAGCATAGCTACATATCCTGCCTGTTATAACAGCATTACCTATCAATAGCATAACTAGATATCCTGCCTGTTATAACAGGGTTACCTGTCTATAGCATAGCTACATATCTTGCCTGTTATAACAGAAATACCTGTCTATAGCATAGCTACATATCCTGTCTGTTATAACAGCATTACCTGTCTATAGCATACCTACATATCCTGCTTGTTATAACAGAGTTACCTGTCTATAGCATACCTACATATCCTGCCTGTTATAACAGCGTTACCTGTCTATAGCATAGCTACACATCCTGCCTGTTATAACAGAATTACCCGTCAATAGCATAGCTACATATCCTGCCTGTTATAACAGAGTTGCCTGTCTATAGCATAGCTACATATCCTGCCTGTTATATCAGAGTTACCTGTCTATAGCATAGCTACATATCCTGCCTGTTATAACAGCGTTACCTATCTATAGCATACCTACATATCCTGCCTGTTATAACAGCGTTTTACGTATCTTGCCTGCTATTGCTGCCACTCTGTTCCAGTTTAATAAACATCCTGCAGATTTTATCCTGATTGTCTTGGGTCTATCTCCTTTTGTGTACTACAATGTCGAAGAAGAGTAAATCACAGAAGCCTGAACCCGGTACCTCCGTACAACAGCTCCCTACTCCAGAGCCCACTCACCAGAATATGACAGAGATGTTTCAACATTTTTATTTTAAGTAATTTACAAGCTGTCTCCCATGTGTTATTTTTATTAGCATTTATTTGTAGTGCGCGTATATACACCTGTGATCCAGAGTATAGCTCCCACACCATCAGCTCAGTACTCAATAAAGAATAAACAGCAGTATGTAACATAACTGGTGACTGTACCACTACAACAGAATGGCTTGGCGCAGCTTAAGCGGTTCTTTGTCCTGCAAAAGAAAATATCAGTATTACTCATTTACTGGTTAATAAAATAAGCATTACCTTCCATTATATACAATCTGCTCACTGTATCATATGTAAGTAATGATGTCTGCTCACTGTACCATATGTAAGTGATGACATCTGCTCATTGTACCATATATAAGTGATGACGTCTGCCGACTTTACCATATGTAAGTGATGACGTCTGCTCATTGTCCCATATGTAAGTGATGACATCTGTTCATTGTATCATATGTAAGTGATGACGTCTGCTCACTGTACCATATTTAAGTAATGACGTCTGCTCACTGTACCATATAAATGTAACTATGTCTGCTCATTGTATCATATGTAAGTGATGACATCTGCTCATTGTCCCATATGTAAGTGATGACGTCTGCTCATTGTATCATATGTAAGTGATGACGTCTGCTCATTGTACCATATGTAAGTAATGGCGTCTGCTCATTGTCCCATATGTAAGTAATGACGTCTGCTCACTGTACCATATAAATGTAACTATGTCTGCTCATTGTATCATATGTAAGTAATGACGTCTGCTCATTGACCCATATGTAAGTGATGACATCTGCTCATTGTATCATATGTAAGTAATGGCGTCTGCTCATTGTATCATATGTAAGTAATGGCGTCTGCTCATTGTCCCATATGTAAGTAATGACGTCTGCTCACTGTACCATATAAATGTAACTATGTCTGCTCATTGTATCATATGTAAGTGATGACGTCTGTTCATTGTACCATATGTAAGGGATGACTTCTGTTCATTGTACCATATTAATGTGATGATGTCTGCTCATTGTATCATATGTATGTGTTGACATCTGTTCACTGTACCATATGTGTGAGGACGTCTGTTCATTGTACCATATGTAAGTGATGACGTCTGTTCACTACCATATCTATGTCATGACGTCTGCTCACTGTATCATATGTAAGTAATGATGTCTGCTCACTGTACCATATGAATTTGATGATGCCTGCTCACTGCACCGTATGTACGTAATGACGTCTGCTCATTGTACCATATGTAAGTGATGATATCTGCTCATTGTTTCATATGTAAGTGATGACATCTGCTCACTGTACCATATGTAAGTGATGACGTCTGTTCATTGTACCATATGTAAGTGATGACATCTGCTCACTGTACCATATGTAAGTGATGACGTCTGTTCATTGTACCATATGTAAGTGATGACATCTGCTCACTGTATCATATGTAAGTGATGACGTCTGTTAATTGTACCATATGTAAGTGATGACATCTGCTCACTGTACCATATGTAACTGATGTAAGCTCATTGTATCATATGTAAGTGATGACATCTGCTCATTGTACCATATGTAAGTGGTGACATCTGCTCATTGTACCATATGTAAGTGATGACATCTGCTCATTGTACCATATGTAAGTGGTGACATCTGCTCATTGTTTCATATGTATGTGATGACGTCTGTTCATTGTGCCATATGTAAGTGATGACGTCTGCTCACTGTACTATATGTAAGTAATGACATCTGCTCACTCTACCATATGTAAGTAATGACATCTGCTGACTGTAACATATGTAAGTGATGACGTCTGCTCACTGTACCATATGTAAGGGATGACATCTGTTCATTGTACTATATGTAAGTGATAACGTCTTCTCACTGTACCATATGTAAGTGATAACGTCTTCTCACTGTACCATATGTAAGTGATAACGTCTTCTCACTGTACCCTATGTAAGTGATAACGTCTGCTCACTGTACCATATATAAGTGATGACGTCTGCTCACTGTACCATATGTAAGTGATGATGTCTGTTCACTATACCATATGTAAGTAATGATGCCTGCTCACTATACCATATGTAAGTAATGACGTCTGCTCACTGTACCATATGTAAGTGCTGACGTCTGCTCACTGTACCATATGTAAGTGATAACGTCTTCTCACTGTACCATATGTAAATGATGATGTCTGTTCACTATACCATATGTAAGTGCTGACGTGTGCTCACTGTACCATATGTAAGTGATAACGTCTTCTCACTGTACCCTATGTAAGTGATAACGTCTGCTCACTGTACCATATATAAGTGATGATGTCTGTTCACTATACCATATGTAAGTAATGACGTCTGCTCACTGTACCATATGTAAGTGATAACGTCTTCTCACTGTACCATATGTAAGTGATGATGTCTGTTCACTATACCATATGTAAGTGCTGACGTGTGCTCACTGTACCATATGTAAGTGCTGACGTCTGCTAGTTGTACCATATGTTACTTTTGGCATCTGCTCATTGTACCATATGTAAGTAATGACGTCTGTTCACTGTACCATATGTAAGTGATGACGTCTGTTCACTGTATCATATGTAAGTAATGACGTCTGTTCACTGTACCATATGTAAGTGATGACGTCTGCTCACTGTACCATATGTAAGTGATGACATCTGCTCATTGTACCATATGTAAGTGATGACGTCTGTTCACTGTATCATATGTAAGTAATGACGTCTGTTCACTGTACCATATGTAAGTGATGACGTCTGTTCACTGTATCATATGTAAGTAATGACGTCTGCTCACTGTACCATATGTAAGTGCTGACGTCTGCTAGTTGTACCATATGTTACTATTGGCATCTGCTCATTGTACCATATATAAGTAATGACGTCTGTTCACTGTATCATATGTAAGTGATGAAGTCTGCTCACTGTACCATATGTAAGTGATGTCTGCTCACTGTACCATATGTAAGTGATGACGTCTGTTCACTGTACCATATGTAAGTGATGACGTCTGCTCACTGTACCATATGTAAGTGATGACGTCTGCTCACTGTACCATATGTAAGTAATGACGTCTGTTCACTGTACCGTATGTAAGTGATGACGTCTGCTCACTGTACCGTATGTAAGTGATGACGTCTGCTCACTGTACCGTATGTAAGTGATGACGTCTGTTCACTGTACCATATGTAAGTGATGAAGTCTGTTCACTGTACCATATGTAAGTGATGAAGTCTGCTCACTGTACCATATGTAAGTGATGACGTCTGTTCACTGTACCATATGTAAGTGATAACGTCTTCTCACTGTACCATATGTAAGTGATGACGTCTGTTCATTGTACCATATGTAAGTGATGGCGTCTGCTAACTGTACCATATGTAAGTGATGACGCCTGCTCACTGTACCATATGTAAGTAATGATGCCTGCTCACTGTACCATATGTAAGTGCTGACGTCTGCTCACTGTACCATATGTAAGTGATAACGTCTTCTCACTGTACCATATGTAAGTGATGATGTCTGTTCACTATACCATATGTAAGTGCTGACGTGTGCTCACTGTACCATATGTAAGTGATAACGTCTTCTCACTGTACCCTATGTAAGTGATAACGTCTGCTCACTGTACCATATATAAGTGATGATGTCTGTTCACTATACCATATGTAAGTAATGACGTCTGCTCACTGTACCATATGTAAGTGATAACGTCTTCTCACTGTACCATATGTAAGTGATGATGTCTGTTCACTATACCATATGTAAGTGCTGACGTGTGCTCACTGTACCATATGTAAGTGCTGACGTCTGCTAGTTGTACCATATGTTACTTTTGGCATCTGCTCATTGTACCATATGTAAGTAATGACGTCTGTTCACTGTACCATATGTAAGTGATGACGTCTGTTCACTGTATCATATGTAAGTAATGACGTCTGTTCACTGTACCATATGTAAGTGATGACGTCTGCTCACTGTACCATATGTAAGTGATGACATCTGCTCATTGTACCATATGTAAGTGATGACGTCTGTTCACTGTATCATATGTAAGTAATGACGTCTGTTCACTGTACCATATGTAAGTGATGACGTCTGTTCACTGTATCATATGTAAGTAATGACGTCTGCTCACTGTACCATATGTAAGTGCTGACGTCTGCTAGTTGTACCATATGTTACTATTGGCATCTGCTCATTGTACCATATATAAGTAATGACGTCTGTTCACTGTATCATATGTAAGTGATGAAGTCTGCTCACTGTACCATATGTAAGTGATGTCTGCTCACTGTACCATATGTAAGTGATGACGTCTGTTCACTGTACCATATGTAAGTGATGACGTCTGCTCACTGTACCATATGTAAGTGATGACGTCTGCTCACTGTACCATATGTAAGTAATGACGTCTGTTCACTGTACCGTATGTAAGTGATGACGTCTGCTCACTGTACCGTATGTAAGTGATGATGTCTGTTCACTGTACCATATGTAAGTGATGAAGTCTGTTCACTGTACCATATGTAAGTGATGAAGTCTGCTCACTGTACCATATGTAAGTGATGACGTCTGTTCACTGTACCATATGTAAGTGATAACGTCTTCTCACTGTACCATATGTAAGTGATGACGTCTGTTCATTGTACCATATGTAAGTGATGGCGTCTGCTCACTGTACCATATGTAAGTGATGACGCCTGCTCACTGTACCATATGTAAGTAATGATGCCTGCTCACTGTACCATATGTAAGTGATGACGCCTGCTCACTGTATCATATGTAAGTAATGACGTCTGCTCACTGTACCATATGTAAGTGATGACGCCTGCTCACTGTATCATATGTAAGTGATGACGTCTGCTCACTGTACCATATGTAAGTAATGACGTCTGCTCACTGTACCATATGTAAGTGATGACGTCTGCTCACTGTACCATATGTAAGTGATGACGTCTGCTCACTGTACCATATGTAAGTGATGATGCCTGTTCACTGTACCATATGTAAGTAATGATGCCTGCTCACTGTACCATATGTAAGTGATGACGCCTGCTCACTGTATCATATGTAAGTAATGACGTCTGCTCACTGTACCATATGTAAGTAATGACGTCTGCTCACTGTACCATATGTAAGTAATGACGTCTGCTAGTTGTACCATATGTTATATTGGCATCTGCTCATTGTACCATATGTAAGTGATGACGTCTGCTCACTGTACCATATGTAAGTAATGACATCTGCTCACTGTACCATATGTAAGTGATGACGTCTGTTCACTGTACCATATGTAAGTGATGATGTCTGCTCACTGTACCATATGTAAGTGATGACATCTGCTGACTGTAACATATGTAAGTGATGGCATCTCTTCACTGGACCATATGTAAGTGATTACATCTGCTCATTGTACCATATGTAAGTGATGACGTCTGTTCACTGTACCATATGTAAGTGATGATGTCTGCTCACTGTACCATATGTAAGTGATGACATCTGCTGACTGTAACATATGTAAGTGATGGCATCTCTTCACTGGACCACATGTAAGTGATTACATCTGCTCATTGTACCATATGT
This sequence comes from Bombina bombina, assembly GCF_027579735.1. NCBI lineage: Eukaryota > Metazoa > Chordata > Amphibia > Anura > Bombinatoridae > Bombina > Bombina bombina. The sequence continues at coordinate 195,562,233 of NC_069505.1, read as the reverse complement.
AAGTGATGACATCTGTTCACTGTACCATATGTAAGTGATGGCATCTGCTCACTGTACCATATGTAAGTGATGAAGTCTGCTCACTGTACCATATGTAAGTGATGACGTCTGCTCACTGTACCATATGTGAGTGATGACGTCTGTTCATTGTACCATATGTAAGTTATAACGTCTTCTCACTGTATCATATGTAAGTGATGATGTCTGTTCACTATACCATATGTAAGTGATGATGCCTGCTCACTATACCATATGTAAGTAATGACGTCTGCTCACTGTACCATATGTAAGTGATGACATCTGCTCATTGTACCATATATAAGTGATGACGCCTGCTCACTGTACCATATGTAAGTGATAACGTCTTCTCACTGTACCATATGTAAGTGATAACGTCTTCTCACTGTACCATATGTAAGTGATGATGTCTGTTCACTATACCATATGTAAGTGATGATGCCTGCTCACTGTACCATATGTAAGTAATGACGTCTGCTCACTGTACCATATGTAAGTAATGACATCTGCTCACTGTACCATATGTAAGTGCTGACGTCTGCTAGTTGTACCATATGTTACTATGGCATCTGCTCATTGTACCATATGTAAGTAATGATGTCTGTTCACTGTATCATATGTAAGTGATGAAGTCTGCTCACTGTACCATATGTAAGTGATGACGTCTGTTCACTATAGCATATGTAAGTGATGATGCCTGCTCACTGTACCATATGTAAGTAATGACGTCTGCTCACTGTACCATATGTAAGTGATGACGTCTGCTCACTGTACCATATTTAAGTGATGACGTCTGCTCACTGTATCATATGTAAGTTATGACGTCTGTTCACTGTATCATATGTAAGTAATGACATCTGCTCACTGTACCATTTGTAAGTAATGACGTCTGTTCACTGTACCATATGTAAGTGATGACGTCTTTTCACTGTATCATATGTAAGTAATGACGTCTGTTCACTGTATCATATGTAAGTGATGTCTGCTCACTGTACCATATGTAAGTGATGTCTGCTCACTGTACCATATGTAAGTAATGACATCTGCTCACTGTACCATATGTAAGTGATGTCTGCTCACTGTACCATATGTAAGTGCTGACGTCTTCTCACTGTACCATATGTAAGTGATGACGTCTGTTCACTGTATCATATGTAAGTAATGACGTCTGCTCACTGTTTTTCCATATGTAAGTGATGACATCTGCTCACTGTTCCATATGTAAGTGATGACGTCTGTTCACTGTATCATATGTAAGTTATGACGTCTGTTCACTGTATCATATGTAAGTAATGACGTCTGTTCACTGTACCATAAGTAAGTGATGACGTCTTTTCACTGTATCATATGTAAGTAATGACGTCTGTTCACTGTATCATATGTAAGTGATGTCTGCTCACTGTATCATATGTAAGTGATGTCTGCTCACTGTACCATATGTAAGTGATGTCTGCTCACTGTATCATATGTAAGTGATGTCTGCTCACTGTACCATATGTAAGTGATGTCTGCTCACTGTATCATATGTAAGTGATGTCTGCTCACTGTACCATATGTAAGTGATGTCTGCTCACTGTATCATATGTAAGTAATGACATCTGCTCACTGTACCATATGTAAGTAATGACATCTGCTCACTGTACCATATGTAAGTAATGACATCTGCTCACTGTATCATATGTAAGTAATGACATCTGCTCACTGTACCATATGTAAGTAATGACGTCTGTTCACTGTACCATATGTAAGTGATGTCTGCTCACTGTACCATATGTAAGTGATGACGTCTGTTCACTGTATCATATGTAAGTGACGTCTGCTCACTGTACCATATGTAAGTAATGACGTCTGTTCACTGTATCATATGCAAGTGATGTCTGCTCACTGTACCATATGTAAGTGATGTCTGCTCACTGTACCATATGTAAGTGATGTCTGCTCACTGTACCATATGTAAGTAATGACGTCTGTTCACTGTATCATATGTAAGTGATGTCTGCTCACTGTACCATATGTAAGTGATGTCTGCTCACTGTACCATATGTAAGTGATGTCTGCTCACTGTACCATATGTAAGTGATGACGTCTCTTCACTGTTTCATATGTAAGTAATGACATCTGCTCACTGTATCATATGTAAGTGATGACGTCTGCTCACTGTTCCATATGTAAGTGATGACGTCTGCTCACTGTACCATATGTAAGTGATGACGTCTGCTCACTGTACCATATGTAAGTGATGTCTGTTCACTGTATCATATGTAAGTAATGACGTCTCTTCACTGTTTCATATGTAAGTAATGACGTCTGCTCACTGTATCATATGTAAGTGATGACGTCTGCTCACTATACCATATGTAAGCAATGACATCTGCTCACTGTGTTATATGTAAGTGAATAAGTCTACTCACTGTGTTATATGTAAGTGAATAAGTCTGCTCACTGTGTTATATGTAAGCAATGACGTCTGCTCACTGTTATATGTAAGCGATGACATCTGCTTACTGTGTCATATGTAAGTGATAACGTCTGTTCATTTTATGAAATGTAAGTAATGACGTCTGCTCTCAGTGGGCTCAATGTTTAAAAGCTTGCAGGCAAGAAGAGAAATCACTAAAAATCGTTGGGGTTTATTTATGTATATTATCTGTGTCTCTCCAACACATCTTGAAACCTGTATAGCAAGATAAACAGTTCTCCAGCTCCCCACAGTACTAATGAGACTTCTTAGATAATCCCACCAGATCTGAGAGCTTTAGACCATCAGATCCTGTGTCATATGTAAGTAGTGATATCTGCCCACTATGGGCCTGATAATCGACGGCATGGAGAGAAATCACACAAAATCTTTGGAGGCATTTTTCAGCCTTATATTGTCATGTAGGTATCGCTTGCTAAACTAGGTAAACCAAACGCAAGGTAGAGTTTGTTTTTCTAAAAATATTTAAGTGTGAAGTCCATGATCATAATTGGTCCTGGGTCTCTAGTTCTCCTTTGTCTTGTGAATATACCCTCTGAGCCACTGTAGGGCTTTGGCTCAGTTTGATAGTTTCTGAGACCTGTTCCCTGCACTGGCTGGATCTCTGGCCCCACCTGCCTACCAGCCGCAGGCATTCCTACTAGCCAAGGACCCGGTGCAGGCATATCTCCTTTCCAAGGCCCTGGTGCAGGCACTTCTGCCGTACTTCACCCAAGCCTGTGTCTCCTGCTACACAACATCCAAGTCCTGTGACAAGCATCCAAGTCCTGTGACTCTGGGTGCACAGCAACCAAGTTGTGTGCATCCTGCTGTACAGCATCCAATTCCTGTGTCTCCTGCTGATTATTGTATCTGTTGAATAAACTTGTTTTCTTTATGTTTGCCATAATTCCTAAAAGGGGAAGTAGACCAGAGAAACTCATTTCATTAGCCCCTTTTAATTCACCAGGAAAACTTGTCAGACACCTCTATCTCAGAGCTCCAAACCCCTAATCCTGCTCCTCTGAACGTGACATTAAAGAACTTTCCTGTACTGTAGAGATAATCTCAGCATAGCAGATAGCTTTACAGAATTGTGTCCTTTGTCATATATAAATTGTGACCTCTATTCATATGTCGGCCCTGCACTAGCAAGAGAGCAAACTCTGGTATAAGTGGATAGTAAAATAGTTTTACCAGAGATTGTTAGCGGGCTGCATTTTTTTAGTGTGCTCTATACTTTCAATGGATAGCACGGGCAAGCCTAACATTACTCAAACTATACATGACAAATAGCACTTAGTGCACCTGGAGACCTTAAATAAAAGTTTTATGGCTAGAGCCTGAGTCCCTGAAAGCCGTGTAGCTGTCTGAGAGTACTGGTGAGCACCCAGGACTGTAAATTGTTGCAGGGTCATTTAATGTGTACCTACCTATATATAATTTGTTCGTAGTGGAGGATTTTAAACCCACTTTTTACCTCCCCCTAATTTTAAATGTTGTATTTTGTCCAGAAATCAACTTCACCCAGCAGTGATTCAAACCTTCTCCCAGCTGATGAGTGGGCAAAACCACGAAATAGTCTGTCCTGGGATGGTTATGAATCACTGCACTAACCCTAGCTAAGCCTATAAGCTGTGTGAACAGCGATGCTTTGGCGTAAAGGGAATCTGCTGAAAAGCAGACTTGAAGTAAAAAAGTGTGTCATTGTGAACCTCATTTGCATATCTTACCCAGAATCCTTTGCTGCATTGTAAACAAGCCTTCTGGTCTCTTCTCTCTCCTCGCCAGAATTTCAATCGTTACCTTTATTGATTGTAACATTTTGGGGCATTACCCCCATTGTCAGACATCAAAGAATAATCCGTTATAATCGTTATTCTTTGATGTCTGATAAAGGGGTTAATACCCCGAAACGTTACAATCAATAAAGGTAACGATTTTGAAATCCTGGCGAATGCATCCTTCTTCTTCTGTCTATACCCATTTCTTGGAAGCACCTTGGGTAGATGTCTTGAAACCCTGAGTGCTGGCCCTCTACAAATATATATATATATATATATATATATATATATATACAGTACAGGTGACCCTCGTTTTACAACGGTTCAATTTACACCGTTTCAGAATAACAACCTTTTTTTTTCCAGTCATGTGACTGCTATTGAAAAGCATTGAGAAGCAGTGCATTTATTAAAATAGCCAGTAGGTGGAGCTGTCCGCTTGTGTTGCAGCAAGGCCAAGCAAGCTGAAATTAATCAGTTTAACCAGACCTGAGCTATCGAGCAGATTTCAAAGGAACAAGATCTTCCTGTCTATAAATCAGTCCAGATTGGATTGCATAGAAAGAACTGTTTGCAGAAAAATGCAAGTGAAGTCTGTGTTGTGTGATTATTTTATTAGGTCTATAATGCTGTTTAGCAAATGTTTTTGTTCATTTAACTTAGTTTAATTATATATTCTGTGTTGTGTGATTATTTTATTAGGTTTATAATGCTGTTTAGCATTTAAAGTCTTCATTTCAAAGCTTTAAAAATAATGTATTAATGACAATTTTGAGAGGGGCCTGGAACCTAACTCCCTCGCTTCCCATTGACTTACGTTATAAACTGGGTTTCAATTTACGACAGTTTCGATTTACAACCATTGCTTCTGGAACCTAACCCCGGCGTAAACTGAGGGCTACCTGTATATAATATAGTTTCTTTCGCTGAAGTGCTAACATTTTACTTTCCATTTGTAATATGCAAGTGAAAATGGAAGCGCTATGGACTGCACTCTAATGATGTTAGTGCACCATAGCACAACCATTTTTACTCTACATTTTTCATCAAGGCCAAAATTTGGTCTGATCTTTATCTCAACCACAATTATAGACAAACACAACCTGACTAAACACAAACAGTTGTACCTTTCAAATTTATAATGAAAACATTGAGTGGTCATACACAGTGCAGGTTTGTAAGTGAAACTCATTTTTTAAAGACTTGTCCAAAAGCTAGTTGGAGTCAGGTGTTTCAGTTAAGGAGATAAGAGTGGAAGTTTGGGTTGCATAGGTGCCCTGCCCTTTAAAAAAAGGTACACAAAGCCCTGTTACTGACAAATATGTTTTTAAGAAAGATTGGTTAGTGTGAACCATGCTTCAATCCCAACATTGTTCACAGGAGCTTAGAAAACGCATTATAGGGATGCACAAAGCTGGAAAGGTTACAAAAGCATTCTTAAGACCTGGATGTTCATCAGTCCATGGTTAGACAAATTGTCTACAAATGGATAAAATCAAGACTGTTCATACTCTCCCTAAGAGTGGGCATCCTGCAAAGATCGCTCCAAGAGTACAACAGGTAATTCTAAATGAGGTGAGAAAGAACCCAAGGGTAAGAGAAAAAGATCTCCAGAAAACTCTACAAACTGAGAAAGTCTTTGTTCATGTGTCCACTACCAGAAAAATACTGAAGTGTTCATGGAAAGACACCATGAACTAAACCACTGCTGTCTAAAAATCATTACAGCATTTCTCATGTTTGATCAAGACCTCCTGGATGTTCCACAATGCATCTGGGAAAATGTGCTGTGAACAAATGAGACAAAAGTTAAACTTATTTGCAAAAATGCACAATGCTATGTATGGAGGAAAAAGTGCACTGCACACCAACACCAGAACATCTTCACAACTGTCTCCTGCTACACAACATCCAAGTCCTGTGACTTGTGAAGGTTGGTTGAGGGAGCATCATGTTTTGGGGCTGCTTTGTTGCCTCAAAACCTGTATGGCTTGTAATCATTGAGGGAACAATGAATTCAAAAGTGTATCAAGAAATTTTACTTAAGAATGTCAGGTTAGCAGTCCGGGACCTGAAGCTAAAGAAAGTGCTGAGTAATGCAGCAAGACAATGACCCAATGCGCACAAGTAAATCAACTAATGAAATAAAAAAGAAGATTAATGTTTTGGAATGGCCAAGTCAGAATTCTGACATGAACCCAATTGAAATGCTATGGCATAACCTTAAGAGGGACATAGGAGAACAGAAGCGCCACATGACCTAGTATTGTCTAACTACATGGCAAATTCTTTGTTTATTTTTTTTATTTAAATTTTTATTAAGGCTGTGGTAATATACAACAGAAAAAGCAAAAGTGTTCAGTAGAGACAAGGAAATGATACATTTACAGTTGATGCAAGGATAGATCTGTGTACACAGCAGATAAGGTACCTTCGCCAACCGGCCTCATCCGCTCTGCGTGAAAGAAGGTAGCCGCTGCAGCAAGGTAGGAGGGACGATCTTGGATTAGCGGCTGCACGCTCTCAGAAATACGTCTGGATCCTCTGTCTGCTGAACCGTTGGTCTTGCTCTTAGTAAGGAAGCTGGTATTTCTCTGTGGCTGCAACACCACTGTACTTGGCTTTATATTGCACTTAATTTGCCAATCGAAGAGTTAGGGCTAGGCTGCTCAGGAGACGTTACTGTTTCCAAACACTGGCTTAGCAATCCATCAGCCTCCTGAAGGGGGATTTCCTTCCATTGTGTCTGGTAATTCCCTATGTCTGTCGTAGGACTAGCTGTGGCAGAGATCGAAGAGTCCAACTTCTGTAACGAGACTGGCCAGAGTTTGTTAGATTCCTTCGGATCCTGATAAGAGATTGCTGCAAATTTCTCCTCCAGCTTCTGGGAATGCTCCAGTAGTATCAATTGTAGTTGTTTTATTAGGTAGGTGTCCTCTATTTTTGGTAAGTACTTCTTGCCCACCATAGACGGTCTAAGTATATTTATAGCTGCTTGCCGCAATTAGCTGCACGTATTGAGTAGGCTGATGTACAGGGGTAACTGTTAGGTTTCCAAATCGGAATATTCATAATATGTGGCTTAGAGAGTAGAGTGCTCCTTAGCGCAAGGACTGCGCACACGAGGCACAGCTAGGTATGGGGACAGGTTGAGGCTTCAGCTATAGGGAAAGGCCTCAAATGTAAAGTCCGGTACTGAGGGCTATGAAGCCGCGTCAAAATCCTAGTCCCTATTTCTAGAATCAAGTCACCGTCAGACCAGTCTCCCCACTATTTTAAGCAAGATATTACCAGCATTGCTTTGTAGAAATGAAAAATAGAGGAGAAAGCTTAGGGAGCTGACGCTCAGTGCGACCAGTAAGATGGCCGCCACCCGGAAGTTCCCCTATATGGCAAATTCTAATGTGATATATTACACTCACATTTGATAAAGAACCTTAGTAGTGCAAATGGAGCAGGCTGGGATCAAACAGTCACCCAGCAGACTGGCCTCTGGCAAAGTTTCAGTAATCTCTAAATGAAGTTGAAGCAGAATAATGCCAATATGGCCTTGTTTGGCTCAATTATTAATAATGGTACAAGTAGAATTGCATTCACGTGTAGTGAAGCATCTCTTTTGGTGCAAGTGTGGCAGGCTGGGATTAAAACAGTCACCCAACAGACTGACCTCCGGTCTATCAGGATACACTCCAAGGAGATCCAAAGCTCAGGTGGAAAATCCCCAAATAATGGACATCAGAGGATTTTAAGTTAGTATTAAAAGAATAAGTATGGCAGCAAGTGGTGACTTAAAAAAGATTACTTTAATAAAAGTATAAAAACATGCAACGCTTTCTCAACCCAAAATGTTGTTTCATAAGGCATCTGGCATAACCTTAAGAGGCTGTACAATCAAGACAATCCAGACATATTGATGAACTGAAACAGATTTGTAGGGCAGAATGGCCTAAACTTCTTTCTCAATTTTCCTCAAGTCTTATAAGCAGCTGCAGGAAACTTTGGTGGAGGTTGTTGCTGCTAAATGAAGATCTACAAATTACTAAATTATAGAGGTCACTTACATTTACCAACCTGCACTATGTCTTCAATAAAAAACTGAGAAGTACAACTGTTTGTGTGATTAGTTAAGTCAGATTGTGTTTTTCTATAATTGTGACATAGATGAAGATCAGATACATTTATAAGTAATCAGTGCAGGAGTCCAGGTAATTCTAAAGGGTTGACAAACTTTTTCTTGCAACTGTATATTGCACTGAGCTTGTCTTTCCTACACATACAGAAATGCAGGGAACGCCCCTTAGAGAATTTCTAGAATCTTTTGGGGGATCTCTAGTGATGAAGGATCATTTTAGATCATCTCATCTGAGTGGAGAACTTTAGATAATCAGGCCCTATGCCACATGTAATTAGTCTGCTCACTGTATCATATATCAGTTCTGTTTGATATGTTAGTATTGTTGTCTTCTCATTAAGTATTAAGTTAATGGTGACATCAAGCTGTTTTGTCAAATAAATTACATTTCTACTTGGTGTATTATTCATAGGCAGTGTGCATGCGTGTGTAAGTGTGCGTGCATGTGTGTAAGTGTGTATGTGAGCATGCGTGTGCTAGTGTGTGTGTGTGCATGCATGTGCTGGTGTTTGTGCATGCATATGCTGGTGTGTGTGCGTGTGAGTGTGTGTGTGTACTTGTGTTTGTGCATATGCTGGTTTGCATGCATATGTTGGTGTGCATGCTGGTGTGTACGTGTGGTGCTTGATGCAGCTGTTTCCATGCAAGCCTTCAGGCTCACCGTAAACAGGAGTTAAGAAGCAGCGGTCTTAAGACCGCTGCTCCTTAACTCGTCCGCCACCTCTGAGGCGGCGGACAGCAACAGCGGACAGCAATCGGCCTGATCGTATATGATCGGGTTAGCGGCCGAGAATCTTCAGGGGGCGGTACTGCATAAGCAGTTCACCAGACTGCTTGTGCAATGATAGATGCCGACAGCGGATCATGTCCATCCGCAGGATAATAAATCGGCCCCATATTCTCAGTATCTGAGTTATTCTTTTTATCTTCCCATCAGGTAAGTAAATAACCCCAGATCCCCAAATGTTCAGTGACTTACCTGTTTTTTAGAGTCATCTGTTTTATTAATCTCAGCCTGCACCTTGGCGCCATACTCAGGATGCACATCAGAAAAGTTTTTTATCTGCAGTGAACAAACAAAAAATAAGAAGTGTTACCAAAGACAATATTCCCAACACATAGCCCACATGCCCTTGTGCACATCCCGGTGACATCTCGAACCCACAAATTCCATGTGTCCCCAGTTATGTACCACTCACTACTGTTCACCATATTTTCTACTCTCTGTTATCAAACCTTTTGTTCAGCATCTTGTGACACATTCTCCTTAGCCCTTTTCAGTTCTGATCTAGCAGACGTTTCTTTGTGTAGACCCTGTGGCGCACATTATAAAAATCCCCATTATCTCTGGTCCCCATTCCAATAAATTAGATGTTTCTGTCCGAACGCTTCATATACAGCTCAGCTGATGTTTGCTTTTTTATGGCGTTCCTACCCGTTAGACGCACAACAATGTATCACCTAGATTTAGAGTTTTGTGGCCAAAGGGGTGCGTTAGCTACGCGTGTTTTTTTTTTAGCGTTGCTTCTAAACAACGCTGGTATTTAGAGTTTTCTGAAGGGCTGCTTTAGGCTCCAAAAAGGGAGCGTACAAGCATATTTACCGCTACTTCAACTCTCAATACCAGCGTTGCTTACGGTAGCGGCTAGCTGGAAAAACGTGCTCGTGCACGATTCCTCCATAGGAAACAATGGGGCAGTTTGGGCAGAAAAAAAAACCTAACACCTGCAAAAAAGCAGCGTTCAGCTCCTAACGCAGCCCCATTGTTTCCTATGGGGAAACACTTTCTAAGTCTGCACCTAACACCCTAACATGTACCCCGAGTCTAAACACCCCTAACCTTACACTTATTAACCCCTAATCTGCCGCCCCCGCTATCACTGACCCCTGCATTACACTATTAACCCCTAATCTGCCGCTCCGGACACCGCCGCAACCTACATTATACCTATGTACCCCTAATCTGCTGCCTCTAACATCGCCGACACCTATATTATATTTATTACCCCCTAATCTGCCCCCCCAACGTCGCCGCTACCTTACATACACTTATTAACCCCTACTCTGCCGACCGGACCTCGCCGCCACTCTAATAAAGTTATTAACCCCTAAACCGCTGCACTCCCACCTCGCAAACCCTATAATAAATAGTATTAACCCCTAATCTGCCCTCCCTAACATCGCCACCACCTAACTTCAAGTATTAACCCCTAATCTGCCGACCGGACCTCGCCGCTACTATAATAAATGTATTAACCCCTAAAGCTAAGTCTAACCCTAACCCTAACACCCCCCTAAGTTAAATATAATTTTATTCTAACTAAATAAATTAACTCTTATTAAATAAAGTATTCCTATTTAAAACTAAATACTTACCTGTAAAATAAACCCTAATATAGCTACAATATAACGAATAATTATATTGTAGCTATTTTAGGATTTATATTTATTTTACAGGCAACTTTGTATTTATTTTAACTAGGAACTAGGGTTTATTTTACAGGTAAGTATTTAGTTTTAAATAGGAATACTTTATTTAATAAGAGTTAATTTATTTCGTTAGAATAAAATTATATTTAACTTAGGGGGTGTTAGGGTTAGGGTTAGACTTAGCTTTAGGGGTTAATACATTTATTAGAGTAGCGGCGAAGTCGGTAAATTAGGGGTTAATACTTGAAGTTAGGTGGCGGCGATGTTAGGGAGGGCAGATTGGGGTAAATACTAATTATTATAGGGATTGCGAGGCGGGAGTGCGGCGGTTTAGGGGTTTATACATTTATTAGAGTGGCGGCGAGGTCCGGTCGGCAGATTAGGGGTTAATAAGTGTAGTTAGGTAGCGGCGACTTTGGGGGGGGGGCAGATTAGGGTTAATAAATATTATGTAGGTGTCGACGATGTTAGGGGCAGCAGATTAGGGGTACATAGGTATAATGTAGGTGGCGGCAATGTGCGGTCGGCAGATTAGGGGTTAAAAAATTTTATTATAGTGGCGGCGATGTGGGGGGGCCTCGGTTTAGGGGTGCATAGTTAGTTTATGGGTGTTAGTGTACTTTAGAGCACAGTAGTCAAGAGCTTTATGAACCGGCGTTAGCCCAGACAGCTCTTAACTACTGACTTTTTTCTGCGGCTGGAGTCTTGTCGGTAGAGGGTCTAATGCTCACTTCAGCCAAGACTCTAAATACCAGCGTTAGGAAGATCCCATTGAAAAGTTAGGATACGCAATTGGCGTAAGGGGATCTGCGGTATGGAAAAGTCGCGGCTTGGAAGTGAGCGTTAGACCCTTTCCTGGCTGACTCTAAATACCAGCGGGCGGTAGAAAGCAGCGTTAGGACCCCTTAATGCTGCTTTTGCGGCTACCGCAGAACTCTAAATCTAGGCGTATGTTAGTTAAGTCACCTACATTTCAAATGATTATGTTTGCTTACACAGGGAATTTGTTGGAAAATTTTTTCTTAGGGAAAGGGTGAGGGAAGAAATCCATTCAAATACATTTGTTCTTCACTTAGAAGAATATATATATATATATATATATATATATACATATACATATACATATATATACATATACATATACATATATATATATATATATATATCAAACAAGGTAAGTCCAGCACCTTTTCTGATACATAGTGATGTCGCGAACATAAAAATTTGGGTTCGCAAACGGCAAACGCAAACTTCCACAAATGTTCGTTAACGGGCAAACCACCATAGATTACAATAGGCAGGCAAATTTTAAAACCCACAGGGAATCTTTCTGGCCACAATAGTGATGGAAAAGTTGTTTCAAGGGGACTAACACCTGGACTGTGGCATGCCGGAGGGGGATCCATGGTAAAACTCCCATGGAAAATTACATAGTTGATGCAGAGTCTGGTTTTAATCCATAAAGGGCATAAATCACCTAACATTCCTAAATTGTTTGGAATAACGTGCTTTAAAACATCAGGTATGATGTTGTATCGATCAGGTAGTGTAAGGGTTACGCCCGCTTCACAGTGACAGACCAAACTCCCTCAGCGGGTACAACATCATCATCATCACACCGTACGTCCATGTGTGTAATGCTGCCTGACTGAGACGTATCCCTGTTATCTACATCCTCTGGCAATAATGGTTGCGCATCACTCATTTCTTCCAACTGATGTGTAAAAAACTTCTCTGACAGATCAAGTGAAGCGACTGTGGTGCTAATTTTGGTGGCGGCAGGCGGGCGAGTGGTAACTTGAGAGGTGCCCGAAGCTAAGCTGGAAGAGGATGGTACGTCAAGGTTCCGAGCGGAAGCTGTAGAAGATTGGGTGTCCTGTATTAGCCAGTCAACTATGTCCTCAGAAATGTTCGAGTTCGGGGTGCGTGGCCTCTGAACACTGGGCATTATTCTAGGGCCAAAGGGAATCACAGCACCACGACCACGAGGGCCCCTGCGGGGTGGCCTGCCTCTGCCTGTTATTTTTTTTTTTCGATTAGTGGTACTATGCGTGCAAGCTACTGTGACAACAGATATGAGTGGCACTGTGCACTGGCAGAAGATGGCAGAGTAGACGCTGTAGGCCTGACACACACGCTTGCAGACAACTAACTGCTATTCACTCTATTACAGTCAAAATTGTATTTTTTTTTTTTTAATGTACACTACTGTTACACCAGATATGAGTTGCACTGGTGTGACACTGTGCCCTGGCAGGCCCTGAAACGCACACGCGTGAAGGAAACTGACTGCTATTATTTCTCAGTCAAATTTCTAGGTTTTTTTTAACCCCTTAAAGACCAAGGCCATTTTTCAATTTCTTTCCCTTAAAGTGAAGGTAAAGTTTGATAGTTTTGAAATAAATCCTATACATATAAGGAAAAAAAATGTCACTTTCATTCATGAAAATTTATATATTTACATTGATCCTGTGTTGTCTCCGTTTTTAATTTCCATCTCGCTATATCAGAAATCAACCTTTTTTTTTTTTTTTTTTTTTTTAACATGCTGGTCACGTTTTTTCACCAGCCAATTGACTTTCAGGCCGTTAGGCGGCCGTCATTTGACATCAGCATTGTCTTGTATGCTATGCGCATGCGTTTGTTGTTCTCGCTCACACTGGCAAGGCGAGCGCGGCCCCGTTTCGCGCATGCGTTACAAACTTGTATTTCAGAGAGGGTAGTAACCATTATTATTCTTAGAAACTGCAACAGGACGGGATTACCGCATGCGCATTGTTGACGTAACCGTGTTAATGCGCATGCGCAAATCGTATACTCGCCGTGCACGAGCATTGTAGACACGTATAGAGCGGGTGGGACTGCTCTATACGTCACAATATGAAAAATCAAGAAATGGCTCGTAGGAAGAGTTTTAAACGGAATGGTAGGGAAAAATCAAAGCCTAATATTATAATTATAAGTAATATTTTTTAAAAAATAACTTAGCGATTCTGTATGTCATATGTGTAAAAGTACAATACTTGAAAAAGACCGCTCTCCCTTTACCTTCACTTTAAGGACCAGGGCTATTTTTACATTTCTGTGGTGTTTGTGTTTAGCTGTAATTTTCCTCTTACTCATTTACTGTACCCACACATATTATATACCGTTTTTCTCGGCACTAAATGGAATTTCTAAAGATACCATTATTTTCATCATATCTTATAATTTATTATTAAAAATATTATAAAATATGAGGAAAAAATGGTAAAAAACACACTTTTTCTAACTTTGACCCCCAAAATCTGTTACACATCTACAACCACCAAAAGACAACCATGCTAAATAGTTTCTAAATTTTGTCCTGAGTTTAGAAATACCCAATGTTTACATGTTCTTTGCTTTTTTTGCAAGTTATAGGGAAATAAATACAAGAAGCACTTTGCTATTTCAAAACCACTTTTTTTTCCAAAATGAGCGCTAGTTACATTGGAACCCTGATATCTGTCAGGAATACCTGAATATCCCTTGACATGTATATATATATTTTTAGAAGACATCCCAAAGTAAACATCATACCTGATGTTTTCAAATAAAAAAAAATTGTTCACTTTTTCACAAACTTTAGGTTTCTCACAGAAATTATTTACAAACAACTTATGCAATTATGGCATAAATGGTTGTAAATGCTTCTCTGGGATCCCCTTTGTTCAGAAATAGCAGACTTATATGGCTTTGGCATTGCTTTTTGGTAATTTGAAGGCTGCTAAATGCCACTGCGCACCACACGTGTTTTATGCCCAGCAGTGAAGGGGTTAATTAGGGAGCATGTAGGGAGCTTGTAGAGTTAATTTTAGCTTAAGTGTAGTATAGTAGACAACCCAAAGTATTGATCTAGGCCCATTTTGGTATATTTAATGCCACCATTTCACCGCCAAATGCGATCAAATTTAAAAAAAACTTAAATTTTTTCACAATTTTAGGTTTCTCACTGAAATTATTTACAAACAGCTTGTGCAATTATGGCACAAATGGTTGTAAATGCTTCTCTGGGATCCCCTTTGTTCAGAAATAGCAGACATATATGACTTTGGCGTTGCTTTCTGGTAATCAGAAGGCCGCTAAATGCTGCTGCGCATCACACGTGTATTATGGCTAGCAGTGAAGGGGTTAATTAGGTAGTTTGTAGGGAGCTTGCAGGGTTAATTTTAGCTTTAGTGTAGAGATCAGCCTCCCACCTGACACATCAGACCCCCTGATCCCTCCCAAACAGCTCCCTTACCTCCCCCACCCCACAATTGTCCCGCCATCTTAAGTACTGGCAGAAAGTCTGCCAGTACTAAAATAAAAGGTTTTTATTTTTTTTTCATTTTAAGCATATTTACATATGCTGTGGTGTAGCATCCCCCCTTAGCCCCCAAGCTCCCTGATCCCCACCAAAACAGCTCTCTAACCCTCCCCATCTGCCTTATTGGCGGCCATCTTGGGTACTGGCAACTGTCTGATATTATTTCACAGTCAAAAAAGTGTTTTTTTTTTTAAATGTACACTACTGTTACACCAGATATGAGTAGTGGCACTGGGCAACTGGGCACAGTATACGCTGTCTGCCTGACACACACGCTGGCAGGCAGGCAGGCAAGTGCAATTAGATTACACAGGAAAAAAAAAAAGCAGACTGATGTTCTAGCCCTAAAAAGGGCTTTTTGGGGTGCTGTCCTTACAGCAGAGATCAGATGAGTCCTTCAGGACTGTAGTGGACACTGAATACACTAGCCTAGCTATCGATTTCCCTATTAAATCAGCAGCAGCTACACTGTCCCTCCTCTCACTAAGAATACAGCTTCCGAATGAATCTAAAATGGATGCTGTCCAGGAGGTGGGAGGGTCTGGGAGGGAGGGTCTGCCGCTGATTGGCTGGAATGTGTCTGCTGACTGTGAGGTACAGGGTCAAAGTTTACTCAATGATGACGAATAGGGGGCGGACCGAACATCGCATATGTTCGCCCGCTGCGGCGAACGCGAACAAGCTATGTTTGCCGGGAACTATTTGCCGGCGAACTACTCGCGACATCACTACTGATACACTCCCAGGTGTAAGAAACGTATTTCCTTTTTAAGCAAAGCTGTTAAATTTTTATAAAAAACTGATGTAATAGGATCTTTTTTTATTAAGAATGTAGCAAGTTCTTTTGTGATTACTTTATTTAACAGTGCCTTATTTATTACCGATGTAATTTCCTTTTGGATATCTGTTAATGGATCGTAATCCAAGATTAAATACACACCAACATCAGATAACTGAGCTAATATTTCTTGTATGTAATATTCTCTGTCTAAAATTACCACGGCTAAAATCCAAAAGTCATTTCTTAAAGACACAGGGGACTTTTTGGAAAAAATTGAAACTTTTCTAATAGAAGAATCAGACATTCTTTTCTCCCTAGACATTGTTAGTCTGTATATGGTAGTCCCCCATATTTGATGTGCGCACTTTAGGGTTAAAAAATAAATCCAAATTCGTACCTAGTACCTCAAATTCAGGAGTTGAGACATATATTAAATTTGTCCAAGCTGATATTAAAAAACTGTTCTAATAAAAAATCTAAAATTATTGATAATATTACCACATTAGAATGTAAGGCCTCTAGTTATCAAGCTGTCTACTTACCTGCATTCGCTGGCCCAATACGCTCGCCTAAACTCGCCTTACATCGCCGCCGCGGACCTGAATACGTTTGCCAAAGTTATCAAGAAAGCTGTCAAGAAGCCGCGCACCAAGTACGGAGCGATGAGCAGCGGACTGTTGTTAACTGACAGTCATCGATCTCACTGCTCATCGGCTTCTTCGCAGCTTTCTTGCTAGCCTGTCACTAAGCACCCACACTAAACTATACTGTTTTACCCCCTAAACCGCTGCTCCTGGACCCCGCCGCAACTAAATATATTAACCCCTAAACCGCCGCTCCCGGACCCCGCCGCCACCTACATTATACCTATTAACCCCTATTCTGCCCCCCCTACACCGCCACCACCTACTTTATACTTATTAACCCCTATCCTGCCGATCCCGGACCCTGCCGCAAATAAATTAATTGTTTAACCCCTAAACCGCCGCACCCGGACCCCGCCGCCACCTACATTACATTTATTAACCCCTATCCTGCCCCCCCTACACCGCCGTCACCTACAGTACATTGATTAACCCCTAATCTACCCCCCCTACACCGCCTCCAATATATTAAATGAATTAACCCCAAAACCTAAGTCTAACCCTAACCATAACACCCCCCTAACTTAAATATTATTTAAATTAATCTAAATAAATATTCCTATAATTAAATAAATGTATTTATTTTAACTAGGTACAATAGCTATTAAATACTTATTAACTATTTAATAGCTACCTAGCTAAAATAACTACAAAATTACCTGTAAAATAAATCCTAACCTAAGTTACAAATACACCTAACACTATACTACAATTAAATAAATTACATAAATTAACTACAATGATCTATAATAAAATACAATTAAATAAACTAAACTATATTACAAAAAAACCCAAACACTAAATTACAAAAAATAAAAAAATATTACAAGAAGTTTAATCTAATTACACCTAATTTAAGCCCCCTAATAAAAATTAAAAAGCCCCCCAAAATAATAAAATTCCCTATCCTAAACTAAATTACAAATAGTAGTAATCAGCTCTTTTACCATTTCTGCTGGATGGAGGACCTCTTCTACCCCGATTGGATGAAGACTTCTGCCGGTCCGGATGTCCTCTTCTGCCGCATCGGATGACCAGTGGTGCCCGGCTCATGGTAGGGTGATCTTCAATGGGGTAGTGTTAGGTTTATTTAAGGGGGGATCAGGTGGGTTTTAGAGTAGGGGTGTGTGGGTGGTGGGTTGTAATGTTGGGGGGGTATTGTACTTCTTTTTTTTACAGGTAAAAGAGCTGATTACTTTGGGGCAATGCCCCGCAAAAGGCCCTTTTAAGGGCTGGTAAAAGAGCTGATTACTACTATTTGTAATTTAGTTTAGGATAGGGATTTTTTTTATTAGGGGGCTTAGATTAGGTGTAATTAGATTAAACTTCTTGTAATATTTTTTTATTTTTTGTAATTTAGTGTTTTTTTTGTAATATAGTTTAGTTTATTTAATTGTATTTTATTATAGATAATTGTAGTTAATTTATTTAATTAATTTATTGATAGTGTAGTGTTAGGTGTATTTGTAACTTAGGTTAGGATTTATTTTACAGGTAATTTTGTAGTTATTTTAGCTAGGTAGCTATTAAATAGTTAATAACTATTTAATAGCTATTGTACCTAGTTAAAATAAATACAAAGTTGCCTGTAAAATAAAAATAAATCATAAGATGGATATAATGTAATTATTAGTTATATTGTAGCTATCTTAGGGTTTATTTTATAGGTAAGTATTTAGTTTTAAATAGGAATAATTTATTTAATTATAGGAATATTTATTTAGATTCATTTAAATAATATTTAAGTTAGGGGGGTGTTAGGGTTAGACTTAGGTTTAGGGGTTAATTCATTTAATATAGTGGCGGCGGTGTAGGGGGGGGTAGATTAGGGGTTAATCAATGTAATGTAGGTGGTGACGGTGTAGGGGGGCAGGATAGGGGTTAATAAATGTAATGTAGGTGGCGGCGGGGTCCGGGTGCGGCTGTTTAGGGGGTTAAACAATTCATTTATTTGTGGCGGGGTCCAGGATCAGCAGGATAGGGGTTAATAACTTTATGCAGGTGGCGGCTGCAGATTAGGGGTTAATAGGTATAATGTAGGTGGCGGAGGGGTCCGGGAGCGGCGGTTTAGGGGTTCATATATTTATTACAGTTGTGGCGGGTTCCGGGAGCGGCGGTTTAGGGGTTAATAAGTTTATTATAGTGGCGGCGGGGTCCGGGAGCAGCGGTTTAGGGGTTAATAAGTTTATTATAGTGGCGGCGGGGTCCGGGAGCGGCGGTTTAGGGGTTAATAAGTTTATTATAATGGCGGCGTGGTCCGGGAGTGGCGGTTTATGGGGTTAATAAGTTTATTATAGTGGCGACGGGGTCCGGGAGCGGCGGTTTAGGGGTTAATAAGTATAAAGTAGGTGGCGGCGGTGTAGGGGGGGCAGATTAGGGGTATTTACACTCGGGGTACATGTTAGGGTGTTAGGTGTAGACACTTCCCATAGAAATCAATAGGATATCGGGCAGCAGCGAACATGAGCTCTCGCTGCTGTCAGATTCCCATTGATTCCTATGAGATCCGCTGCCTCCAGGGTGGCGGATTGAAAACCAGGTACGCTGGGCCGGAATAGTGGCGAGCGTACCTGGTAGGTATTTAATAACTACCAAAAGTAGTCACATTGTGCCGAACTTGCATTTGGAACATCTGTAGTGACTTAACCATCGATCTATGTCGGGCTGAGTCTGGCGGATCGTATGTTACGTCACTAGATTCTACTTTTGCCGGGCTGTAGGACTTGATAACTATGGCGAATCAGCCTCGCCACAAATACGCTGTGGAATTCCAGCGTATTTGCGGTTGACGGCTTGATAACTAGAGGCCTAAGGCTCTAAGGGATTTATCAAAAAATAAATCTATTACAATTAAGAATGCTGATAAGGGCAGCGCCGTGGTAATTTTAGACAGAAAATATTACATACAAGAAATATTAGCTCAGTTATCTGATGGTGATGTGTATTTAATCTTGGATTACGACCCATTAACAGATATCCAAAAGGAAATTACGTTGGTAATAAATAAGGCACTGTTAAATAAAGTAATAACAAAATAACTTGCTACATTCTTAATAAAAAAAGATCCTATTACACCGGTTTTGTACACCCAAAATTTACTTCCATTAAAAAAAATGTGCACAGTCTTTTATATTTACACTTTTTGAGTCACCAGAACCTACTGAGCATGTGCAAGAATTCACAGACTATACGTATATATGCATTTGTGATTGGCTGATTGGTATCACATGGTACAAGGGGAGTGGAAATATACATAACTTTGAAATTTGTTATAAAAAAAATCTACTACTTATTTGAAGTTTAGACTAAGTGCTATTGCATTGTCTTGTTATCTTGCATTTGTTGATTGTGCAAATCTAATGTGTTGACTGGTCCTTTAACTATATTCCTAAAAGCCAGTTCCTTAGGACTGTGAGAAATATACAAGACAAAAACCTACAGGAGATAAGACTCAAACAAATGGCAAACATTTTTAAAGACAGAGGTTATCCCCAGTCCATCATCACTAATTGTGAGCAGGCTGTTAAAACTGATGATATGATAACTGTTCCCAGGACACCTAGGGAAAATAAACAACATGATAGAAGACATAAAGATAAGAAACAATTGATTTTTTCATCAGAATATAACCAGTACAGTGATAATATCTCAAGGATTATTAGAAAGCATTGGTATCTATTAAGTAAGTCCAATCCCCATATTGATGAATTCTGTAGACCACCTATTAATTCTTACAAAAGAGTTAAAAACATCAGAGACCTAGTAGTAAAAGCAAATGTGGGTACTAACAGAAGGGAAACAATAAATTATTTAACCACTGCCAATAAAGGGTCATATCCTTGTTTAAACTGTGCACAGTGTAACTCGATGGTCAAAGGGAAATTCGTTGCACAAATAAATGACAACAAAAAACGAGAGATCCAGGGTCTTTATACCTGTGACACAGAGTATGTAGTGTACATTCTAAAATGCCCCTGTGAGCGTGGTTATGTGGCGAGACGATAAATCCCATAAAAGATAGGCTAAGTGCCCATAAATCCTCCATCAGATGCAAAGATATGACCCTGCCAGTTTCATCACATTTTTTGTCAGCAGGACATTCTGTTAGCCAACTGAGATTTCAAGTGATAGACCACATTCCCAAACAAAGGAGAGGAGGTAACAGAGAATTACTACTTAAGAAAGGGAAGTGTGATTGATACAACACCTCAATACTCTATATCTCAATGGTTTAAACAAAGATTACGATCTCCATTTGTTTTATAATGTTTTTATAAGTGTATTATTCATTGGTGTAATCTTATGGTTATTTATCCTCCAATAGGACATCAAAATAATGTATATACTATGATAGTTGATGTGAAAAGAAAAAAATGCTTTGAAAAAAAGTTGTCCATAGAATCTGACCTGCAGGGGGTATCACCAATTTTCCAGGTATGAGAACCAATATGGTCAATTAAAGGTAATTTACATACAGGTGATATAAAAAGAGGTGATTTACCATAATTTGTAGCATGACTAAGGGTCTACATGACTCGAAACGTTGCTGTTTTTATCCTTATGTTGCTTAAAGTGAAGGTAAACTTTGATGAATGAAAGCCTGTTTTTTAAAAATACTATTAAAAACAGGGGCACTTTCATTCATCAAAGTTTACAAAGCAGCCGTTTTGATTAAAAACTTACCTTTTTTTATTTTCACAGCCTGGGCAGCTTCCCCCTCCTGAAAATCCTCTCTTCACACGTCATCAATGATTAATCCGGCTTCTTCCAATCACAGCATGGCCTCAGGAAATGACTACCCTGGGGGGAAAGCTGTGATTGGAGGAAGCCGGATTAGTCATTGCTGACGTGTAAAGAGAGGATTTCCAGGAGGGGGAAGCTGCTCTGGCTGTGAAAAGAAAAAAAGGTAAGTTTTTAATCAAAACGTCTGCTTTGTAAACTTTGATGAATGAAAGTGCCCCTGTTTTTAATAGTATTTTTTAAAAAAAGGGCTTTCAATCAGCAAAGTTTACCTTCACTTTAAATAAAGAAAGGATGTTTTATACAAAACAGTGCTGACGCTATTCTTTGATTTTCGTGGACTTTTATACTGTATATATGTATACACACACATATATATATATATATATATATATATATATATATATATATATAGTTCAACAAACCCTTGCACTCCCTTTAAGTAAATAAATAGCCGGTGCTAAGTCCCAACGTTTTGGTACTCAACCCCGACATTTGTCAAGGTTACATTCACAGAAGTATAACATGTAACATAAACAAACCACCTTAAATACTGGAATAATCCCCAGAATAAGCCCGCAACGGGCTTCAAACAACAGCGGAAGTGACAAGTGTCCACTTCCGGTAATGACGTCACAGTTATTGCTCCAACAAAAAATGTATATAAGCCAAAAATATAGAGCAAATTTTAGAGCAAAATGTAGAAATAAAATGTATAGCCTGTGTAATACGCTACTTATACGTAGGTAAAACCTTCTAGTACGGTACACTCACCTATAATATCAAATATCAAAACTGCTCCCATCATGTTACCATGAAAACATGTACACAGTACCTGCAACTACAGTAGCCTGAAAGCTAAATTTCTGTTCACATAGAAATCTACCTTAACAAAAATAAAAGGAGCTGAACGTCATCAAACACAGAAAAGGGTGTCTGTACCACAAGTAAAAACATATCTAATCCATATTCAATCTGTAAATTCCCTTTTTCAGGTATATCATCTAATATGGAGTTAACTGCCTCACTGTGGACAACTACACTGAATCTAACTACCAAAAACAAATAATTATTTTTTTAATTGAGTATGGGGACCAAGAGTAAAAAGCAAAAAATAAACTCCCATAAAAACATGGGAGAACACATTTGTTTATAAAGTACATGTTCAGTAAAGACCATGTAGCAGAAGAAAGTTATCTGTCCATCAGAAAACAGGATATCCATATGTGTTTATTTAACCACCAGGGTGCCATCATCTAAAGCTTCTCATCCACTCCATTTCCTTTTGTAATAAAAGTTTATTGAAATCACATCCCCTAGGAGGTCTCAACACTTGGTCTGTTAGCATACAACTCAAATGAGCCACAGAATGCTTCTCTGTTACAAAATGCATCACAACTAGATGTTCACTTG
Source organism: Bombina bombina (assembly GCF_027579735.1). Lineage (NCBI taxonomy): Eukaryota > Metazoa > Chordata > Amphibia > Anura > Bombinatoridae > Bombina > Bombina bombina. The sequence continues at coordinate 195,539,503 of NC_069505.1, read as the reverse complement.
TACCCTCCTTTATAGCTTGACGTATTGTCGATCTATGGTGGACAATCCTCTCCTTCAAGGGAGCTCCATCTTGCCAACATAGGTAAGCCCACATGGGCATATAATAATGTACACCACCATCTGTGAGGAACATGTCAGACACTGCTTCAGGAACATCCTCTTTCCGGTCCTAGGGTGACCAAAAGAATTCCCAATGATCAAGATGTTGCATTACTGCATACAGTCTGAATGATGGCAACCAGGGGTGACTTCCAAGCTCTTTAAGTCATAGCTTTCCACAGGGTCAGTCAGTACTAGGAGGTCCTTTAGGTTTCTGCCCCTCTCAAATCCCACCAAGGGTAGGGTCTTAAAGGCACCCTTAACAGCATCATCAGATGATAAAATGTCCCAATACTTAAATACTGAATGTTTCAACTGTTAAGTAACTAGATCAGTGCTTTCCAAACTTTTCATGTTGTCGACACAGTTTTTAAACCTACATAATTTCGTGACACAGTAACTCGTATTAGCAAACAGGAGGTTAAACTAACTTGTTTTAAAAAACACGGACACATGCATAAATTATATCAGGGGTTCACAAATCTGTTTAAAATTTAGGAGCCAGTAAGAATATTTAGGAGCAAAATAAACTATTAGGAGCCAGACAGTGGTATTCCTAAATAGATATAAGGAAAATAACCCAAAAAGTTAGGAGCCAGTGGTAAAATTCTAGGAGCCAATGGCTACCTGGCTACTGGGATTGTCGAGCCCTGAATTATATAATAACGAAATGAACAACTGGGAGCTAGCTGCAAACCCCCCCCCAAAAAAAAAACACTGACTTCTGACTTCAGCTCAGTGTTTAGGCTGCCACCTTCAGAGCTCTGCGAGTTGCACTGACTACTGCCCGCGCTGAAAACACACTGCTATCCCACTTACTGACTACACATGCAGTCACGAGCCGATTGAGGAGACTACACGTGCAGTCAGGAGCCAATGTGAATAGTTTCAGTTCCCACTGAGCTGCACCAATAGGTTAAGATGATCTGTGACCCACTAGGTATCAATGACGAGTCAACCATGTGATATGCGTAGCAGGCAGGCAGAAAGTCGGAAACCAAATTAAAAAAAATATATATATATATATGTGCTGAAGCAGGGACACACCCACACACTGCTGCCGACACACTAATGTGTCACGACACACAGTTTGGAAAGCACTGAACTAGATTATATGTAGGAGTAAATACACAGGAGGGTGGTTCCTCAGGACTCACAGTACTCTATTTAGGTATTTAAGGTGGGTTGTTTGTGTTATATGTTATACTTCTGTGAAAGTAACTGACAAGTTCTGGGTTGAGGACCCAGATGTTGGGCCATATACACCATGGAGGTGGCACATTAAAGCATTGAAGTTAAACTGCAGTACCAGGTGTCAGTTTGTTTTCTTTATTATATATATTTATGAGAGTGCAGTTCCCTTCCGTGTTTTATATATATATACATATATATATATATAACTTGCTATTACTGCTTCTTAAAGGGACATTACAGTCAAAAGTTATATGCACATAGATGGTTTATATATTTGAAAAGAAACATAATTGCATGCCAGTGAACAAGGGCTGACACTAGGCCCGAAACATGTTTGGCTGCTGTTGTTCAATTCAGTTACAGGACTGTAGCTGATTTTTCATGTTTTTACATGCAAATGATTTTAAATATTTTTTCTATATAATAAAGTTGTGATAAAGTTTTATACATTACCAAAAATGTTTTCATTTGGTCCTGAGATGCGGATAAGCAGAGTGTATATATATATATATATATATATATATATATATATATATATATATATATAAAGTGGAAAAGGAAAAGGCACACACCAACATATACATCCACCTGGTGCACTGCTATAGAGGAAATGTACAGCAGCAAGGTGATTCCCACGCCTGGCAAGCATCACAGGAATCCCAAAAAAGCAGGCAAACCAGAGGAATCTGATGTAAAATGCCTTTATATTTTGAGACAGTTAAGGGCATCGCCGGAAACAGGAGTTATGAATCAGCGGTCTAAATGTTTTGCAAGCTCTGGTGAACGATTAGTTTGGAAATGCCATAAAACAAATATTTCACGTTACTCCATGAGCAAATAATATTATGATTAAAAAAGGTTTAAAACCTTGAGGGGGGCAGCAGAATTTTGAGTGCCAAGGGTGGCACAAAACCTAAATACACCACTGGAACTATGATATAAAAGGGGTACCCATACAGCGTTGCTAGCAAGCTTTTCTTCTCAGTAGTGTGCTATTTGGAACTTTTTACTCATATAAATATAAGGGGGCATATGTATCAAGCTCCGAATGGAGCTTGATGCCCTGTGTTTCTGGCGAGCCTGCAGGCTCGCCAGAAACAGCAGTTATGAAGCAGCGGTCACAAAGACCGCTGCTGCATAACCTGTCCATCTGCTTTGAGCAGGCGGACAGACATCGCCGGAAATCAACCCGATTGAGTACGATCGGGTTGATTGACACCCCCTGCTGGCGGCCTATTGGCCGCGAGTCTGCAGGGTGCGGCGTTGCACCAGCAGCTCTTGTGAGCTGCTGGTGCAATGCTGAATACGGTGAGCGTATTGCTCGCCGTATTCAGCAAAGTCTTGCGGACCTGATCCGCACTGTCGGATCAGGTCCGCCAGACTTTAATAAATATGCCCCTAAGTGTTGCAAATAATTGTTATGTTTTGCTCATATGTGGAATAGGATTGATACCAACATAAAGTGTTGCAAAAAGTTTTTTATGGTTATGTCTGGTCGCTGTGAAAGAAAAAAAAGGGGTAATTGGTTACTGCGCTGTGAAACCCTATTAAGCCTATGAAAACAGGAGGAATCTCCCAACCTCCAAATATGTGAAGTGAAAAAGAAAGAATTGATGTCTAAAAAGAACCAAAAAATTCAAATATCATAGGCGCTAAAAAGCTTAAAATAGTGTGATAATTAAAATATTAAAACTGTGTAGTTTAAATAATGTGCAAACACAAAATGCAACCAAAAAATGTGATAAGGCACTCCTGTGCAGCAGTTGCTGGGTTTGGATATCAGCTACCTGCTTGCAAAGGTGATCGCGGAGTTACATTTCATCTCTACCTATCGCCATCTTCAAACAGTGTGTTTGAGCGGGTGCCGCCATTTCTCGGATAGTAAGCCTGAAAGAGGAGTTCATTCGCTGCATCACCAATTCCAGTGTAAGTAAAAGTGTTGACCTTTTATTGTTGCCTCTTTTTGCCGTTTCATCTGTCCCTTTTCTCGTTCCAGCTGGACTGAAAATTATATCCTGGGCCTAACAAGACCAATCATCTGATGACCATTTGGATCCAAGCGACCATCTAGTCCTTCCATAAGCTGTTTTTTACAAGTTGACTACTTCCAGCAGGATAATGCACCATGTCACAAAGCTCAAATCATCTCAAACTGGTTTTTGAACATGACAATGAGTTCACTGTACTCCAATGGCCTCCACAGACACCAGATCTCAATCCAATAGAGCACCTTTGAGATGTGGTGGAATGGGAGATTCGCAGCATGGATGTGTAGCTGACAAATCTGTAGCAACTGTGTGATGCTATCATGTCAATATGGACCAAAATGTCTGATGAATGTTTCCAACACCTTGCAGAATCTATGCTACAAAGAATTAAGGCAGTTCTGAAGGCAAAAGGGGGTCCAACCCGCTACTAGTAAGGTATTCCTAATAAAGTGGCCGGTGAGTCTATATATATGATTTAACATTTTATATTACCATCTCAAAATGTTTAAGGTCCCTTTATCCTGCAATAAGGGAAGATATTTACGATGATACAGGGGATAATGTAGAGACCCTGTGGGTTGAAATACAGAGTGGGGGAAAAGTAACATGCTACAAGCCTCCAACATTAGTGACATAGAGGAAAGAACTACTAATGCATAGAGGAAAGGCTACTAATAATTGAAGTGCTGTAATTATGAGAGATTGTAACCAACTACCCCAACAAACTGAGCCAATTAAACTAGTAATACAGATAAGGGAGAAATATTTTTATATGTTCTCATGGATAACTTCTTGTCACAATTAATAGAGGAGCCAACTAGGAATAAAGCTATATTGATCTAGTGCTATCAAACAATACAGAAATAATATCAAACATAGAAGCCAAAGAACATTTGGGTAGCAGTGATTATAACATGGTCACATTTGAAATCACTTTCCATAAGCAGTGTCTTAAGGGTTCAACTAAGACTTAATTTTAAGAAAGCAAAATTCAATGATTTAAAGAAATCGTTAAATAACATAAATTGGGACAAAGTATTCTCTAATAAAAATACAGAGGATAAATGGATAACATTTTAAACATTCAAATTAGTACATTAAAATGTGTGAAGGGTAGCATGATTAACAGTGACATGGAAAAGGCTGAGGTACTAAACCGTTTGTTTTCTTCAGTATACACAAGATAGGAACCAATGGGAGATACTTTGAAACTAGAACAAACAAGCCCATGCCATTAACTTAACATAGCACTCTTATAGCCAAACCTTTACTCTTAATTTCTCAAAACTCATTTTCTTGAGGCATAGTACCCCAGGACTGGTGTAAAGCTGATGTGGTGCCACTTTGTAAAAAGTAAAGCAGGGCTGATCCAGGAAGCTATAGGCCAGTTATTCACTATGACATCAATAGTGGGAAGATACTTGTAGGGATTATAAGTGATTATATTGATGAGTAAATTCATGTAAGTAAGATTATGAGCTCAAATCAGCATGGTTTTATGAGAAATAGATCATGTCAAACTCATCTAATTAGATTATACGAGGAAGTAAGTAAAAAAAATATAGATAAAGGTGCAATCAGTTGATATACTTGGATTTTGCAAAGGCGTTTGATACAGTGCCACATGAGAGATTAATGCACAAAATTAAGAGACTGGGAATAGCTGACAATCTAATCATCCAAATCATCCAATCACATGGCATCAACTCAATGTATTTAGGCATCTAGACATGGTAAAGATGACTTGCTGAAGTTCAAACCGAACATCAGAATGGGGAAGAAATGGGATTTAAGTGACTTTGAACATGACATGGTTGTTGGTGCCAGACAGGCTGGTCTGACTATTTAAAAAACTGCTGATCTACTGGATTTTCATGTACAACCATCTCTAGGGTTTAGAGAGAATAGTCCAAAAGAAGAGAAAATATCCATTGAGCTGTAGTTGTGTGGCCAAAAATGCCTTGTTGATGTCAGAGGAGAATGGGCAGACTGGTTTGAGATGATAGAAAGGCAACAGTAACTCAAATAACCACTCGTTAAAACTAAGGTATGCAGAATACCATCTCTGAATGCACAACACGTTGAACCTTGAAGCAGATGGGCTACAGCAGCAGAAGATCACATCCGGTGCCACTCCTGTCAGCTAAAAACAGGAAACTGAGGCTACAATTCGCACACGCTCACCAAACTTGGACAATAGAAGATTGGGAAAACGTTGCCTGGTCTGGTGAGTCTCAATTTCAGCTGCAACATACAGATGGTAGGGCCAGAATTTGGCATAAACAACATGAAAGCATGGATCCATCCTACCCTGTATCAACGGTTCAGGCTGCTGGTGGTGGTGTAATGATGTGGGGGATATTGGACCCCTTGGTACCAAATGAGCGTTGTTTAAATGCCACGGCCTACCTGAGTATTGTTGCTTACCATGTCCATCCCTTTTTGACTACAGTGTACCCATCTTCTAATGGCTACTTCCGGCAGGATAATGCACCATGTCACAAAGCTCAAATCATCTCAAACTGGTTTTTTTAACATGACAATGAGTTCACTGTACTCCAATGGCCTCCACAGTCACCAGATCTCAATCCAATAGAGCACCTTTGGATGTGGTGGAATGGGAGATTTGCATCATGGATGTGTAGCCGACAAATCTGCAGCAACTGTGTGATGCTATCATGTCAATATGGACCAAAATGTCTGAGGAATGTTTCCAACACCTTGCTGAATCTATGCCATGAAGAATTAAGGCAGTTCTGAAGGCAAAAGGGGGCCCAACCCGGTACTAGTAAGGTGTACCTAATAAAGTGGCCGGTGAGTGTATATATTTGATTCAACATTTTATATTACCATCTCAAAATGTTTAAGGTCCCTTTAAACCTGCAATAAGGGAAGATATTTATGATGATACAGGGGATAATGTAGAGACCCTGTGGGTTGAAATACAGAGTGGGGGAAAAGTAACATGCTACAAGCCTCCAACATTAGTGACATAGAGGAAAGAACTACTAATGCATAGAGGAAAGGCTACTAATAATTGAAGTGCTGTAATTATGAGAGATTGTAACCAACTACCCCAACAAACTGAGCCAATTAAACTAGTAATACAGATAAGGGAGAAATATTTTTATATGTTCTCATGGATAACTTCTTGTCACAATTAATAGAGGAGCCAACTAGGAATAAAGCTATATTGATCTAGTGCTATCAAACAATACAGAAATAATATCAAACATAGAAGCCAAAGAACATTTGGGTAGCAGTGATTATAACATGGTCACATTTGAAATCACTTTCCATAAGCAGTGTCTTAAGGGTTCAACTAAGACTTAATTTTAAGAAAGCAAAATTCAATGATTTAAAGAAATCGTTAAATAACATAAATTGGGACAAAGTATTCTCTAATAAAAATACAGAGGATAAATGGATAACATTTTAAACATTCAAATTAGTACATTAAAATGTGTGAAGGGTAGCATGATTAACAGTGACATGGAAAAGGCTGAGGTACTAAACCGTTTGTTTTCTTCAGTATACACAAGATAGGAACCAATGGGAGATACTTTGAAACTAGAACAAACAAGCCCATGCCATTAACTTAACATAGCACTCTTATAGCCAAACCTTTACTCTTAATTTCTCAAAACTCATTTTCTTGAGGCATAGTACCCCAGGACTGGTGTAAAGCTGATGTGGTGCCACTTTGTAAAAAGTAAAGCAGGGCTGATCCAGGAAGCTATAGGCCAGTTATTCACTATGACATCAATAGTGGGAAGATACTTGTAGGGATTATAAGTGATTATATTGATGAGTAAATTCATGTAAGTAAGATTATGAGCTCAAATCAGCATGGTTTTATGAGAAATAGATCATGTCAAACTCATCTAATTAGATTATACGAGGAAGTAAGTAAAAAAAATATAGATAAAGGTGCAATCAGTTGATATACTTGGATTTTGCAAAGGCGTTTGATACAGTGCCACATGAGAGATTAATGCACAAAATTAAGAGACTGGGAATAGCTGACAATCTAATCATCCAAATCATCCAATCACATGGCATCAACTCAATGTATTTAGGCATCTAGACATGGTAAAGATGACTTGCTGAAGTTCAAACCGAACATCAGAATGGGGAAGAAATGGGATTTAAGTGACTTTGAACATGACATGGTTGTTGGTGCCAGACAGGCTGGTCTGACTATTTAAAAAACTGCTGATCTACTGGATTTTCATGTACAACCATCTCTAGGGTTTAGAGAGAATAGTCCAAAAAAAGAGAAAATATCCATTGAGCTGTAGTTGTGTGGCCAAAAATGCCTTGTTGATGTCAGAGGTCAGAGGAGAATGGGCAGACTGGTTTGAGATGATAGAAAGGCAACAGTAACTCAAATAACCACTCGTTAAAACTAAGGTATGCAGAATACCATCTCTGAATGCACAACACGTTGAACCTTGAAGCAGATGGGCTACAGCAGCAGAAGATCACATCCGGTGCCACTCCTGTCAGCTAAAAACAGGAAACTGAGGCTACAATTCGCACACGCTCACCAAACTTGGACAATAGAAGATTGGGAAAACGTTGCCTGGTCTGGTGAGTCTCAATTTCAGCTGCAACATACAGATGGTAGGGCCAGAATTTGGCATAAACAACATGAAAGCATGGATCCATCCTACCCTGTATCAACGGTTCAGGCTGCTGGTGGTGGTGTAATGATGTGGGGGATATTGGACCCCTTGGTACCAAATGAGCGTTGTTTAAATGCCACGGCCTACCTGAGTATTGTTGCTTACCATGTCCATCCCTTTTTGACTACAGTGTACCCATCTTCTAATGGCTACTTCCGGCAGGATAATGCACCATGTCACAAAGCTCAAATCATCTCAAACTGGTTTTTTTAACATGACAATGAGTTCACTGTACTCCAATGGCCTCCACAGTCACCAGATCTCAATCCAATAGAGCACCTTTGGATGTGGTGGAATGGGAGATTTGCATCATGGATGTGTAGCCGACAAATCTGCAGCAACTGTGTGATGCTATCATGTCAATATGGACCAAAATGTCTGAGGAATGTTTCCAACACCTTGCTGAATCTATGCCATGAAGAATTAAGGCAGTTCTGAAGGCAAAAGGGGGCCCAACCCGGTACTAGTAAGGTGTACCTAATAAAGTGGCCGGTGAGTGTATATATTTGATTCAACATTTTATATTACCATCTCAAAATGTTTAAGGTCCCTTTAAACCTGCAATAAGGGAAGATATTTATGATGATACAGGGGATAATGTAGAGACCCTGTGGGTTGAAATACAGAGTGGGGGAAAAGTAACATGCTACAAGCCTCCAACATTAGTGACATAGAGGAAAGAACTACTAATGCATAGAGGAAAGGCTACTAATAATTGAAGTGCTGTAATTATGAGAGATTGTAACCAACTACCCCAACAAACTGAGCCAATTAAACTAGTAATACAGATAAGGGAGAAATATTTTTATATGTTCTCATGGATAACTTCTTGTCACAATTAATAGAGGAGCCAACTAGGAATAAAGCTATATTGATCTAGTGCTATCAAACAATACAGAAATAATATCAAACATAGAAGCCAAAGAACATTTGGGTAACAGTGATCATAACATGGTCACATTTGAAATCACTTTCCATAAGCAGTGTCTTAAGGGTTCAACTAAGACTTAATTTTAAGAAAGCAAAATTCAATGATTTAAAGAAATCGTTAAATAACATAAATTGGGACAAAGTATTCTCTAATAAAAATACAGAGGATAAATGGATAACATTTAAAACATTGTTAAATAAATATACAAATCAACACATGCCACATGGTTATAAAAGTAAAATAAATCCAAGCCAATAAGGCTAAATAAAAATGTGTTATGAGAAATTAGGGAAAAATGTAGGGCATTTAAATTATTTAAAGAAAATAGTACAGACTCAACATTCTAAATATATAAGGAATGTGACAAAGCACTCAAAAAAGCATTCAAATTAGTACATTATAATTTGTGAAGGGTAGCATGATTAACAGTGACAGGGAGAAGGCTGAGGTACTAAACCATTTGTTTTCTTCAGTATACACAAGATAGGAACCAATGGGAGATACTTTGAAACAAACTAGAACATACCAGCCCATACCATTAACTTAACATAGCACTCTTATAGCCAAACCTTTACTCTTAATTTCTCAAAACTAATTTTCCTGAGGCATAGTACCCCAGGACTGGTATAAAGCTGATGTGGTGCCACTTTGTAAAAAGTAAAGCAGGGCTGATCCAGGAAGCTATAGGCCAGTTATTCACTATCACCTAGATTACAAGTTGTGCGTTCAGGTTTTAACGCTGAAAAAATGGTAATTTCAGCTTTAAAACAGCACTGCAGCCATTACAAATCTTGTCGATATAGATGTACCGCAAGCCTTTTAGCCTGTAACGCAGGGATAGGCACAGACAAAGGCTGTGGCGGACATTTTCCAAAGTACAGACCTTAGTGAAGGACACCATGGTACATTTGAAATTAAAAACATTATTTTATAGTGCTTGGTGTTATTATACTGATGCAGATACCACTAATCCTATAACCAGCCCTCCTCTGGCTATACCCATGTGCCAGTGTCACTACTGTGTCTTTGTATAGAGCTGGGTGTTATTATACTGATGCAGATACCACTGACCCTATAACCAGCCCTCCTCTGGCTATACCCATGAGTCAGTGTCACTACTGTGTCATTATATAGTACTGGGTGTTATTATACTGATGCAGATACCACTGATCCTATAACCAGCCCTCCTCTGGCTATACCCATGTGCCAGTGTCACTACTGTGTCATTATATAGTGCTGGGTGTTATTATACTGATGCAGATACCACTGACCCTATAACCAGCCCTCCTCTTGCTATACCCATGAGTCAGTGTCACTACTGTGTCATTATATAGTACTGGGTGTTATTATACTGATGCAGATACCACTGATCCTATAACCAGCCATCCTCTTGCTATACCCATGTGCCAATCACTACTGTGTCATTATATAGTGCTGGGTTTTATAATACGGATGCAGATACCACTGATCCTATATCTAGCTCCCCTCTGGCTATACCCATGTGCCAGTGTCACTACTGTGTCATTATATAGTGCTGGGTGTTATTATACTGATGCAGATACCACTGAATCTATAACCAGCCCTCCTCTGGCTATACCCATGTGCCAGTGTCACTACTTCGTCATTATATAGCGCTGGGTGTTATTATACTGATGCAGATACCACTGACCCTATAACCAGCTCTTGTCTGGCTATACGCATGTGCCAGTGTCACTAGTATGTCTTTGTATAGAGCTGGGTGTTATTTTACAGATGCAGATACACATCCAGTATTTCGCTCAGGCTTTATTTATTCCATAACTTATCACCCAATATCGCTAGCAGTCTCTTGACAAGCCACTATCTTTATTCACACTACATATTTTTTTATTCCTATTATTTAATCAGAAAGAAAATATATACTAAGGTTGTGGCGGACACTGCAACGGCTAGTCACGGACACCAGTGTCCGTGTACGGACACTTTGCCTATCCCTGCTGTAACGCAACGTCAGTTTTTTCATGGGACTTCCATAGCGCAGCCATTACGAGTCTTGTGGTGAGGCTAAAAAGCTTGTGTTCCAGCCTATACTGACAAGATCCGTTTCGCAATTAGAGAGCAGCAATTATGAGTTTTACGCTACAAAGATGTTACATAAAACTCATAACTAAACTGTTACAAAGTACACTAAACCCCCATAAACTACCTATTAACCCCTAAACCGAGGCCCTCCCACATTGCAAATACTATATTAAAGTTATTAACCCCTAATCTGCCGCTCCCGACATCGCTGCCACTAATAAAATTTATTAACCCCTATTCCACTGCTTCCCGACATCGCCGCCCCTATACTAAAGTTATTAACCCCTATTCCCTCGCACCCCAACAATGCCCACACTATAATAAATCTATTAACCCCTAATCCGCCGCTCCCCGACATTGCCGCCACTATAATAAACCTATTAAACCCTAAACCTCTGGCCTCCCACATCACTACCACTAAATAAACCTATTAACCCCTAAACCGCCAGCCCCCTACATCGCAACAACCAAAATTAAACTATTAATCCCTAAACCTAACCCTAACATAACCTTAACCATAACCCTAACTTTAACATAATTAAAATAGAGCTAAATTAAAGTTACAATTATTAACTAAATAATACCTTTTTTAAAACTAAATACATAATTACCTGTGAAATAAAACCTAAGCTAGGTACAATATAAGTAATAGTTATATTGTAGCTAGCTTAGGTTTTATTTTTATTTTACAGGTAAGTTTGTATTTATTTTAACTAGGTAGACTAGTTAGTAAATATTTATTAACTATTTACTTACTACCTAGTTAAAATAAATACAAACTTACCTTTCAAATAAAACCTAAGCTGCCTTACACTAACACCTAACATTACAAAAAATAAAAAAACACTAAAATTACAAAAAATAAAAAAAAGCTACCATTACAACAAAATAACAAACGAAATTATCCAAAGCAATAAAAATTATTCCTATTCTAATACCCTTTTTAAAAACAAAAAAAAACACCCCAAAATAAAAAACCCTAATCTGTAATAAACTACCAAGGCCCTTAAAAGGGCCTTTTGTAGGGCATTGCCCTAAAGCTATCGGCTCTTTTTCTACAAAAGAAAAACAAACACCCCTAACAGTATACAAATCTACACCCGCACAAAATAAAAATTAAGTAAAACCTAATCTACCCATTGCCCTGAAAAGGGCATTTGTATGGGCATTGCCCTTAAAAGGGCATTCAGCTCTTTTGCTGCCCATTAAAAATAAATAAATTGCTATTCTAAAAAGAAAAACCCACCCAAAAACGAAAAAAAAAAATTACACAAAATAACAAACAAATTATCCAAAATAATAACAATTATTCCTATTCTAATACCCATTTGAAAAAAACAAAAAAACATCCCAAAATAAAAAACCTAATCTATAATAAACTACCAATAGCCCTTAAAAGGACCTTTTGTAGGGCATTGCCCTAGGTTAAACAGCTCTTTTACCTGAAAAAAAAAATACAAAGTCCCACTAACATTACAAACCCCACCCCCCCCAACCCAAAAAAATAAAAATAACTATCTAAAAAAAAACAACTAATCTACCCATTGCCCTGAAAAGGGCATTTGTATGGGCATTGCCCTGAAAAGGGCATACAGCTCTTTTGCTGCCCTTAAAAGGGCATTCAGTTCTTTTAAGAGTGCCCATCCTAATCTAAAAAAAAAAACTACCCCAAACAACCTTTAAAAAACCTAACAATAAACCCTCTTTAGGTACTCACAGTTGTTGAAGTCCCTCTTGAACGATTTTTATCCCGGTGGCTCCATCTTCATCCAGGCAGCATCTTCATCCAGGTGGCTCCATCTTCATCCATTGTGGGACCGGGATCTTCTTCATCCCTGCGGAGGAGGAGCGGCGATGCGCGGAGGCGGAGGTCCAGGCGAAGGTCAAAGGTGGAGGTCCAGGCGGAGGTCCAAGGCGGATGTCTAGACGGAGGTCCATCGATCCGACGTGGAGGTCCTCCATGCAATCATCCATCGCACACTGAGGATTGAAATGCAAGGTACCCCTTTTATACTGGGGATACTATTGCATTCCTATTGGCTGAAAATTTTGAATCTGCCAATGGGAATTAGGACTGCTAAAATCCTATTGGTTGTTCAAATCAGCCAATAGGATGAGAGCTACTGAAATTCTATTGGCTGATTTGAATAGCCAATAGAATTTCAGTAGCTCTCATCCTATTGACTGATTTGAACAGCCAATAGGATTTTAGCAGCCCTAATTCCTATTGACTGATTCAAAACCTTGCATTTCAATCCTCAGTGTGCGGCGGACAATCGCATGAAGAGGACCTCCACGTCGGATCGATGGACCTCCGCCTGGATCTCCGCGCATCACCACTCCGCCTCTGCAGGGATGAAGAAGATGCCAGTCCCGCGATGGATGAAGATGGAGCTGCCTGGATGAAGATGCCGCCTGGATAAAGATGGAGTCGCCTGGATGAAGATTGTTCAAGCGGGACTTCAACAACTGTGCGTACCTAAAGAGGGGTTAGTGTTAGGTTTTTTTAAGTTTTTTTTGGGGTGTTTTTTTTTAGATTAGGGTGGGCACTCTTAAAAGAGCTGAATGCCCTTTTAAGGGCAGCAAAAGAGCTGTATGCCCCTTTCAGGGCACTGCCCATACAAATGCCATTTTCAGGGCAATGGGTAGATTAGGTTTTTTAGATATTTTTTTTTTATTTTGTGGGTTTGGGGGGTGGGGGTTTGTAATGTTAGTGGGTCTTTGTATTTTTTTTCAGGTAAAAGAGCTGTTAACTTAGGGCAATGCCATACAAAAGGTCCTTTTAAGGGCTATTGGTAGTTTATTATAGATTAGGTTTTTTATTTTGGGGTGGGTTATTTTGTGTAATGTTTTTTTTGTTTTTGTTTTCGGGTGGGGTTTTTTTCTTTTTAGAATAGCCATTTTTTATTTTTAATGGGCAGCAAAAGAGCTGAATGCCCTTTTAAGGGCAATGCCCATACAAATGCCCTTTTCAGGGAAATGGGTAGATTAGGTTTAACTTTATTTTTATTTTGTGTGTTCTGGGGGTGGGGGTTTGTATACTGTTAGGGGTGTTTGTTTTTCTTTTGTAGAAAAAGAGCTGATATCTTTAGGGGAATGCCCTACAAAATGACATTTTAAGGGCCCACAAAAGGCCCTTTTAAGGGCCCTTGGTAGTTTATTATAGATTAGGGTTTTTTATTTTGGGGTGTTTTTTTTTTTTTTTTTTTTTTTAAAAAAAGGGTATTAGAATAGGAATAATTTTTATTATTTTGGATAATTGAGTTTGTTATTTTTTGTAATTGTGTTTTTTTTATTTTTTGTAATTTTAGTGTTTGTTATTTTTTGTAATGTTAGGTTTTAGTGTAAGGCAGCTTAGGTTTTATTTGACATGTAAATTTGTATTTATTTTAACTAGGTAGTTAGTAAATAGTTAACAACTATTTACTAACTAGTCTACCTAGTTAAAATAAATACAAACTTACCTGTGAAATAAAAATAAAACCTAAGCTAGCTACAAAATAACTATTAGTTATATTGTAGCTAGCTTAGGTTTTATTTCACAAGTAAGTTTGTATTTAGTTTTAAATAGGTATTATTTAGTTAATAATTGTAACTTTAGTTTAGCTCTATTTTAATTATGTTAAAGTTAGGGGGTGTTAGGGTTACGGTTAGGGTTAAGTTAGGGTTAGGTTAAGGGGTTAATAGATTAATTTAGGTTGTTGCGATGTGGGGGGCTGGCGGTTTAGTGGTTAATAGGTTTTTTAGTGGTAGTAATGTGGGAGGCCAGTGGGAGTGGCGGAATAGGGGTTAATAGATTTATTATAGTGTGGGCGATGTTGGGGTGCGAGGGAATAGTGGTTAATAACTTTAGTATAGTGGCAGCCATATCGGGAGCGGCAGATTAGGGGTAAATAGATTTATTTAGGTGGCGGCGTTATCGGGAGCGATAGATTAGGGGTTAATAACATTATGTAGGTGTCAGCGATGTCGGGGGCAGGAGATTAGGGGTGTTTAGATGTGGGGTCTATGTTAGGGTTTTAGGTTTAAACTTAACTTTTTTTCCGCATAGACTTCAATGGGGCTGCGTTAAGGAGCTTTGCATTCCGCGATCGCAGGTGTTAGGTTTTTTTCTAACCCGCTCTCCCCATTGATGTCTATCGGGAAAGCGTGCACGAGCACGTCAAAACAGCGCTTGTATTATTGCACGCACAAGCCGGCTGTTTCAAAACTTGTAATGGCTGCGCTATAGAGGGTAAAATAATGCAACTTAAGAGACTGGCAATAGCTGAAAATGTTAACTCATGGATAAATAGCTGGATAAAAGATAGGGAGCAACAAGTAGTAGTAAATGGATCATATTCAGCTTGGACAAAGGTAAATTAGTGGAGTCTCCTAGGGACCAATATTGGGCCCTTTTCTTTTTAATATTTTTATTATTGACTTGGAGCAAGGAATAAATAGAAACATGTCTATTTGCTTTACAAGGGGATCTACAAAAATTAGAAGAATGGACAAGTAAATGGAAAATGAGATTTAATACTGAGAAATGCAAGGTTCTACATTTTGGAAGTAAAAATAAGCAGGCATCCTGTTATTTAAATGGGAATAGACTTAGCCAAACAGAGGAGGAAAGGGATTTGGGAGTAGTAATAGATAAAAAGCTAAAGATGGACGCACAATGCAGGGCATCGGCTTTTATGGCTAATACGATACTAGCATGTATTAAAAGAGGCATGGATGCAAGGGAGGAAAGCATAATTCTGTCACTACATAAATCCCTGGTAAGACCTCACCTTGAGTATGGAGTGCAGTTCTAGGAACCAATCTCAAAAAATATATTGCAGACTTAGAAAAAAAGTTCAAAGAAGAGCCACAAAACTAATAAGGGGAATGGAGAAGCTAAGCTATGAGGAGAGGTTAGCCAAACTGGGTCTGTTTTCTCTAGAATAAAGGCGCTTGAGAGGTGACATGATTACTTTATATAAATATATTCAAGGCAAAGATACAGAGAAGGCAGAAGCTATGTTTATTCCAAGAAAATTGTTTGTGACAAGATGTCACAATTTAAGACTGGAGGAAAGGAGATTTAGAGGCCAATTTATCAAATGGCTGGTGGACATGATTCACTGCAGCGAATCATGTCCGTCCGGCATCGCTAAATGCCAACAGCATACGCTGTCGGCATTTAACGTTGCACAAGCATTTCTGGTGAAATGCTTGTGCAATGTCGTCCCCTGCACATTCGCGGCCAATCACCTGCTGGCAGGGGGTGTCAATCATCCCGATCGTATCTGATCAGGATGATTGCAGTCCACCACCTCAGAGGTGGCGGACAAGTTAAGGAGCAGGGGTCTTATGACCGCTGCTTCTTAACTTATGTTTCCTGCGATCCAGAAACACTGGGGATAGATTGCAGCATTCGCTGCTTGGTAAATCTACCCCTTAATCACTTGCAACGTTAACGTTTTTTTTTACTGTAAGAGCAATCAAATTGTGTAATTCATTACCAAAGGACGTAGTGAATGTCAGTACCCTAGATACATTTAAAAATGGTTTAGAAACATTTCTGGCTAGAATCAGAATTCAGGAATATGATTGTGTTATACAGGTCACCTTTTTAATGAGATTAATTTAAAGTGACATACTCATATGCTGAATCAGGGTTCTTCAAACTTTTTTTCCTAAGACCCAGTGCCATGATACCACAAACCTTTGCGGCCCTATTTTTATGCTTGGTCCGAAAATTTCTGAAGTAATATACAAGATAGCTGCAATTTTTGGATAAGTGACTAAAATGTGTGCATACTTTATCCCTTATTGTAGTCAAACTTAAAAAGTGTTGTAAAATGTAATAACACACACATGCATACAACACACACACACACATACAATACACAGCACAGAGGCTCTCATATAACACACACAGCACACACACACATACAAAACACAGCACAAAGACTCTCATACAACACACACAGCACATACACACAGACTCTCATACAACACACCCAGACTCACATTCAACACACACACATACAACACACATAGCACACACAACACACAGACTCTCAAACAACACACACACAGAACACACAGACTCTCATACAACACACACATACAACGCACAGCATACACTACACAGACTCATACAACACACACAAACATAGAACACAGACTCTTATACAACACACACAGCACACAAACAACACACACTCTCATACAACACACACACACACACATACAACACTCAGACTCTCATACAACACACACAGCACACACAACACAGACTCTCATACAAAACGCACACATACAACACACACAGCACACACATAGGACACACAC